>NC_087396.1:4957500-5005000 GCF_031307605.1 Tribolium castaneum | reverse complement strand
AATACTAATAGTACTAAATTTGCTTATATGCAAGCGCTTAATTAAGGTAACAGTTTTTTTGTTTTCTGCCTATATCTCGAAAACAGTTACTCCTATCAATTTTTACTTTTTCACCAAAATTAAAGGTGATAAAATTTCCTACAAAATAGTTATTTGCATTTTTCATGTAGAACTAACCATAAGCGAGATATAAGTTTGAAAATAATTATTAATTAAAAAAAAGTGTTTTAACAGAAAATGTCTTGTGATTTAAAATACACTTAATTTGTTGGGTCCAATACTTTATTAGAAGAAAAAGGAGGTGACATAAAAGTCACTGAAGTCTTCAGAGTCGTTTTTAAATGCTGCATTTTTGACTTCGTCTCAAACATTGAAAACTGAATTACATTTTTGTTCAGTAACTGTTACAGTTTTCTTATTGGTTTTTTGCTTATATCTCGAAAACAGTTACTCCTTTCAAATTTTATCTTTTTTTCAAAATTAAAGCTGATAAAATTTCCAACAAAATAGTTATTTACATTTTTCTTGTAGGACCAAGCATAAACGAGTTATAGAGTTGGATATAAATAATATTTAACAAAAATTTGCTTTAAAATAAAATGCTTGAAAAACCGGAATTAAACTAAATTAATTGTGTCTAACACTTTAGTAGAGGAAAAAGGATAAGACATAAAAGTCACTAAATGTTTCAGAGTCGTCTTTAGTCGTCATATTAATAACAATAACATTAATAATAATTATACTAATAGTACTAAATTTGCTTATATGCAAACGCTTAATTAACGTAACATTTTTTTGGTTTCTTGCTTATATCTCGAAAACAGTTACTCCTATCAATTTTTATCTTTTTTTCAAAATTAAAGCTGATAAAATTTCCTACAAAATAGTTATTTGCATTTTTTTGTAGGACCAACCATAAGCGAGTTATAGAGTTGGATATAAATAATATTTAACAAAAATTTGCTTTAAAATAAAATGTTTGAAAAACCGAAATTAAACTAAATTAATTGAGTCTAACACTTTAGTAGAGGAAAAAGAAAAAGACATAAAAGTCACTAAAGGTTTCAGAGTTGTCTTTAGTTGTCATATTAATAACAATAACATTAATAATAATAATACTAATAGTACTAAATTTGCTTATATGCAAACGCTTAATTAAGGTAACAGTGTTTTGGTTTCTTGCTTATATCTCGAAAACAGTTACTCCTATCAATTTTTATCTTTCTTTCAAAATTAAAGCTGATGACATTTCCTACAAAATAGTTATTTGCATTTTTCTTGTAGGACCAACCATAAGCGAGTTATAAAGTTGGATATAAATAATATTTAACAAAAACTTGCTTAAAAATAAAATGTTTGAAATACTGAAATTAAACAAAATTAATTGTGTCTAACACTTTAGTAGAGAAAAAAGAAAAAGACATAAAAGTCACCAAAGTCTTCAGAATCGTTTTTAGTCGTCATATTAATAACAATAACATTAATAATAATAATACTAATAGTACTAAATCTGCTTATATGCAAGCGCTTTATTAAGGTAACAGTTTTTTGGTTTCTTGCTTATATCTCGAAAACAGTTACTCCTATGAATTTTTGTCTTTTTTTCAAAATTAAAGCTGATAAAATTTCCTACAAAATAATTATTTGCATTTTTCTTGTAGGACCAACCATAAACGAGTTATAGAGTTGGATATAAATAATATTTAACAAAAATTTGCTTTAAAATAAAATGTTTGAAAAACTGAAATTAAACTAATTTAATTGTGTCTAACACTTTAGTAGAGGAAAAAGGAAAAGACATAAAAGTCACTAAAGGTTTCAGAGTTGTCTTTAGTTGTCATATTAATAACAATAACATTAATAATAATAATACTAATAGTACTAAATTTGCTTATATGCAAACGCTTAATTAAGGTAACAGTGTTTTGGTTTCTTGCTTATATCTCGAAAACAGTTACTCCTATCAATTTTTATCTTTTTACTAAAATTCAAGCTGATAAAATTTCCTACAAAATAGTTATTTGCATTTTTTATGTAGGACTAACCATAAGCGAGATATATGATTGAAAATAATTAATATTTAAAAAAAAAGTGCTTTAACAGAAAATGTCTTGTGATTTAAAATACACTTAATTTATTGGGTCCAATACTTTATTAGAAGAAAAAGGAAGTGACATAAAAGTCACTGAAGTTTTCAGAGTCGTTTTTAAATGCTGCAGTTTCGTCTTCGTCTCAAACATTGAAAACTGAATTACATTTTTGTTCAGTAACAGTCACAGTTTTCTTATTGGTTTTTTGCTTATATCTCGAAAACAGTTACTCCTATCAATTTTTATCTTTCTGTCAAAATTAAAGCTGATAAAATTTCCTACAAAATAGTTATTTGCATTTTTCTTGTAGGGCCAACCATAAGCGAGTTATAGAGTTGGATATAAATAATATTTAACAAAAATTTGCTTTAAAATAAAATGTTTGAAAAACTGAAATTAAACTAATTTAATTGTGTCTAACACTTTAGTAGAGGAAAAAGAAGAAGACATAAAAGTCACTAAAGGTTTCAAAGTTGTCTTTAATCGTCATATTAATAACAATAACATTAATAATAATAATACTAATTGTACTAAATTTGCTTATATGCAAACGCTTAATTAAGGTAACAGTGTTTTGGTTTCTTGCTCATATCTCGAAAACAGTTACTCCTATCAATTTTTACTTTTTTACTAAAATTCAAGCTGATAAAATTTCCTACAAAATAGTTATTTGCATTTTTTATGTAGGACTAACCATAAGCGAGATATAAGATTGAAAATAATTAATATTTAAAAAAGAAGTGCTTTAACAGAAAATGTCTTGTGATTTAAAATACACTTAATTTATTAGGTCCAATACTTTATTAAAAAAAAAAGGGGGTGACATATAAGTCACTGAAGTCTTCAGAGTCGATTTTAAATGCTGCATTTTCGTCTTCGTCTCAAACATTGAAAACTGAATTACATTTTTGTTCTGAAACGGTAACAGTTTTTACTTTGGTTTTTTGCTTATATCTCGAAAACAGTTACTCCTATCAATTTTTATCTTTCTTTCAAAATTAAAGCTGATAACATTTCCTACAAAATAATTATTTGAATTTTTCTTGTAGGACCAACCATAAGCGAGTTATAAAGTTGGATATAAATAATATTTAACAAAAACTTGCTTAAAAATAAAATGTTTGAAATACTGAAATTAAACTAAATTAATTGTGTCTAACACTTTAGTAGAGAAAAAAGAAAAAGACATAAAAGTCACCAAAGTCTTCAGAATCGTTTTTAGTCGTCATATTAATAACAATAACATTAATAATAATAATACTAATAGTACTAAATCTGCTTATATGCAAGCGCTTTATTAAGGTAACAGTTTTTTGGTTTCTTGCTTATATCTCGAAAACAGTTACTCCTATGAATTTTTGTCTATCTTTCAAAATTAAAGCTGATAAAATATTCTACAAAATAGTTATTTGCATTTTTCTTGTAGGACCAACCATAAGCGAGTTATAGAGTTGGATATAAATAATATTTAACAAAAATTTGCTTTAAAATAAAATGTTTGAAAAACTGAAATTAAACTAATTTAACTGTGTCTAACACTTTAGTAGAGGAAAAAGAAGAAGACATAAAAGTCACTAAAGGTTTCAAAGTTGTCTTTAATCGTCATATTAATAACAATAACATTAATAATAATAATACTATTAGTACTAAATTTGCTTATATGCAAACGCTTAATTAAGGTAACAGTGTTTTGGTTTCTTGCTCATATCTCGAAAACAGTTACTCCTATCAACTTTTATCTTTTTACTAAAATTCAAGCTGATAAAATTTCCTACAAAATAATTATTTGCATTTTTTATGTAGGACTAACCATAAGCGAGATATAAGATTGAAAATAATTAATATTTAAAAAAGAAGTGCTTTAACAGAAAATGTCTTGTGATTTAAAATACACTTAATTTATTAGGTCCAATACTTTATTAGAAAAAAAGGGGGTGACATATAAGTCACTGAAGTCTTCAGAGTCGATTTTAAATGCTGCATTTTCGTCTTCGTCTCAAACATTGAAAACTGAATTACATTTTTGTTCTGAAACGGTAACAGTTTTTACTTTCGTTTTTTGCTTATATCTCGAAAACAGTTACTCCTATCAATTTTTATCTTTCTTTCAAAATTAAAGCTGATAACATTTCCTACAAAATAGTTATTTGCATTTTTCTTGTAAGACCAACCATAAGCGAGTTATAAAGTTGGATATAAATAATATTTAACAAAAACTTGCTTAAAAATAAAATGTTTGAAATACTGAAATTAAACTAAATTAATTGTGTCTAACACTTTAGTAGAGAAAAAAGAAAAAGACATAAAAGTCACCAAAGTCTTCAGAATCGTTTTTAGTCGTCATATTAATAACAATAACATTAATAATAATAATACTAATAGTACTAAATCTGCTAATATGCAAGCGCTTTATTAAGGTAACAGTTTTTTGGTTTCTTGCTTATATCTCGAAAACAGTTACTCCTATGAACTTTTGTCTTTTTTTCAAAATTAAAGCTGATAAAATTTCCTACAAAATAGTTATTTGCATTTTTCTTGTAGGACCAACCATAAGCGAGTTATAGAGTTGGATATAAATAATTTTTAACAAAAATTTGCTTTAAAATAAAATGTTTGAAAAACTGAAATTAAACTAATTTAACTGTGTCTAACACTTTAGTAGAGGAAAAAGGAAAAGACATAAAAGTCACTAAAGGTTTCAGAGTTGTCTTTAGTTGTCATATTAATAACAATAACATTAATAATAATAATACTAATAGTACTAAATTTGCTTATATGCAAACGCTTAATTAAGGTAACAGTGTTTTGGTTTCTTGCTTATATCTCGAAAACAGTTACTCCTATCAACTTTTATTTTTTTACTAAAATTCAAGCTGATAAAATTTCCTACAAAATAGTTATTTGCATTTTTCATGTAGGACTAACCATAAGCGAGATATAAGATTGAAAATAATTAATATTTAAAAAAAAGTGCTTTAACAGAAAATGTCTTGTGATTTAAAATACACTTAATTTATTGGGTCCAATACTTTATTAGAAGAAAAAGGAAGTGACATAAAAGTCACTGAAGTCTTCAGAGTCGTTTTTAAATGCTGCAGTTTCGTCTTCGACTCAAACATTGAAAACTGAATTACATTTTTGTTCAGTAACAGTCACAGTTTTCTTATTGGTTTTTTGCTTATATCTCGAAAACAGTTACTCCTATCAATTTTTATCTTTCTGTCAAAATTAAAGCTGATAAAATTTCCTACAAAATAGTTATTTGCATTTTTCTTGTAGGACCAACCATAAGCGAGTTATAGAGTTGGATATAAATAATATTTAACAAAAACTTGCTTAAAAATAAAATGTTTGAAATACTGAAATTAAACTAAATTAATTGTGTCTAACACTTTAGTAGAGAAAAAAGAAAAGGACATAAAAGTCACCAAAGTCTTCAAAATCGTTTTTAGTCGTCATATTAATAACAATAACATTAATAATAATAATACTAATAGTACTAAATCTGCTTATATGCAAGCGCTTTATTAAGGTAACAGTTTTTTGGTTTCTTGCTTATATCTCGAAAACAGTTACTCCTATCAATTTTTGTCTTTCTTTCAAAATTAAAGCTGATAAAATTTCCTACAAAATAGTTATTTGCATTTTTCTTGTAGGACCAACCATAAGCGAGTTATAGAGTTGGATATAAATAATATTTAACAAAAATTTGCTTTAAAATAAAATGTTTGAAAAACTGAAATTAAACTAATTTAATTGTGTCTAACACTTTAGTAGAGGAAAAAGAAGAAGACATAAAAGTCACTAAAGGTTTCAAAGTTGTCTTTAATCGTCATATTAATAACAATAACATTAATAATAATAATACTAATAGTACTAAATTTGCTTATATGCAAACGCTTAATGAAGGTAACAGTGTTTTGGTTTCTTGCTCATATCTCGAAAACAGTTACTCCTATCAATTTTTATCTTTTTAATAAAATTCAAGCTGATAAAATTTTCTACAAAATAGTTATTTGCATTTTTTGTGTAGGACTAACCATAAGCGAGATATAAGATTGAAAATAATTAATATTTAAAAAAGAAGTGCTTTAACAGAAAATGTCTTGTGATTTAAAATACACTTAATTTATTAGGTCCAATACTTTATTAAAAAAAAAGAGGGTGACATATAAGTCACTGAAGTCTTCAGAGTCGATTTTAAATGCTGCATTTTCGTCTTCGTCTCAAACATTGAAAACTGAATTACATTTTTGTTCTGAAACGGTAACAGTTTTTACTTTGGTTTTTTGCTTATATCTCGAAAACAGTTACTCCTATCAATTTTTATCTTTCTTTCAAAATTAAAGCTGATAACATTTCCTACAAAATAGTTATTTGCATTTTTCTTGTAGGACCAACCATAAGCGAGTTATAAAGTTGGATATAAATAATATTTAACAAAAACTTGCTTAAAAATAAAATGTTTGAAATACTGAAATTAAACTAAATTAATTGTGTCTAACACTTTAGTAGAGAAAAAAGAAAAAGACATAAAAGTCACCAAAGTCTTCAGAATCGTTTTTAGTCGTCATATTAATAACAATAACATTAATAATAATAATACTAATAGTACTAAATCTGCTTATATGCAAGCGCTTTATTAAGGTAACAGTTTTTTGGTTTCTTGCTTATATCTCGAAAACAGTTACTCCTATGAATTTTTGTCTTTCTTTCAAAATTAAAGCTGATAAAATATTCTACAAAATAGTTATTTGCATTTTTCTTGTAGGACCAACCATAAGCGAGTTATAGAGTTGGATATAAATAATATTTAACAAAAATTTGCTTTAAAATAAAATGTTTGAAAAACTGAAATTAAACTAATTTAACTGTGTCTAACACTTTAGTAGAGAAAAAAGGAAAAGACATAAAAGTCACTAAAGGTTTCAGAGTTGTCTTTAGTTGTCAAATTAATAACAATAACATTAATAATAATAATACTAATAGTACTAAATTTGCTTATATGCAAACGCTTAATTAAGGTAATAGTGTTTTGGTTTCTTGCTTATATCTCGAAAACAGTTACTCCAATCAATTTTTATCTTTTTACTAAAATTCAAGCTGATAAAATTTCCTACAAAATAGTTATTTGCATTTTTCATGTAGGACTAACCATAAGCGAGATATATGATTGAAAATAATTAATATTTAAAAAAAAGTGCTTTAACAGAAAATGTCTTGTGATTTAAAATACACTTAATTTATTGGGTCCAATACTTTATTAGAAGAAAAAGGAAGTGACATAAAAGTCACTGAAGTCTTCAGAGTCGTTTTTAAATGCTGCAGTTTCGTCTTCGTCTCAAACATTGAAAACCGAATTACATTTTTGTTCAGTAACAGTCACAGTTTTCTTATTGATTTTTTGCTTATATCTCGAAAACAGTTACTCCTATCAATTTTTATCTTTTTTTCAAAATTAAAGCTGATAAAATTTCCTACAAAATAGTTATTTGCATTTTTCTTGTAGGACCAACCATAAGCGAGTTATAGAGTTGGATATAAATAATATTTAACAAAAATTTGCTTTAAAATAAAATGTTTGAAAAACTGAAATTAAACTAATTTAATTGTGTCTAACACTTTAGTAGAGGAAAAAGAAGAAAACATAAAAGTCACTAAAGGTTTCAAAGTTGTCTTTAATCGTAATATTAATAACAATAACATTAATAATAATTATACTAATAGTACTAAATTTGCTTATATGCAAACGCTTCATTAAGGTAACAGTGTTTTGGTTTCTTGCTTATATCTCGAAAACAGTTACTCCTATCAATTTTTATCTTTTTACTAAAATTAAAGCTGATAAAATTTCCTACAAAATAGTTAATTGCATTTTTAATGTAGGACTAACCATAAGCGAGATATAAGTTTGAAAATAATTAAAATTTAAAAAAAAGTGCTTCAACAGAAAATGTCTTGTGATTTAAAATACACTTAATTTATTGGGTCCAATACTTTATTAGAAGAAAAAAGAGGTGACAGAAAGGTCACTGAAGTCTTTAGAGTCGTTTGTAAATGCTGCATTTTCGTCTTCGTCTCAAACATTGAAAACTGAATTACATTTTTGTTCAGTAACTGTTACAGTTTTCTTATTGGTTTTTTGCTTATATCTCGAAAACAGTTACTCCTATCAATTTTTATCTTTCTTTTAAAATTAAAGCTGATAAAGCTTCCTACAAAATAGTTGTTTGCATTTTTCTTGTAGGACCAACCATAAGCGAGTTATAGAGTTGGATATAAATAATATTTAACAAAAATTTGCTTTAAATAAAATGTTTGAAAAACCGAAATTAAACTAAATTAATTGAGTCTAACACTTTAGTAGAGAAAAAAGAAAAAGACATAAAAGTCACCAAAGTCTTCAGAATCGTTTTTAGTCGTCATATTAATAACAATAACATTATTAATAATAATACTAATAGTACTAAATCTGCTTATATGCAAGCGCTTTATTAAGGTAACAGTTTTTTGGTTTCTTGCTTATATCTCGAAAACAGTTACTCCTATCAATTTTTATCTTTTTTTCAAAATTAAAGCTGATAAAATTTCCTACAAAATAGTTATTTGCATTTTTCTTGTAGGACCAACCATAAGCGAGTTATAGAGTTGGATATAAATAATATTTAACAAAAATTTGCTTTAAAATAAAATGTTTGAAAAACTGAAATTAAACTAATTTAATTGTGTCTAACACCTTAGTAGAGGAAAAAAAAGAAGACATAAAAGTCACTAAAGGTTTCAAAGTTGTCTTTAATCGTCATATTAATAACAATAACATTAATAATAATAATACTAATAGTACTAAATTTGCTCATATGCAAACGCTTAATTAAGGTAACAGTGTTTTGGTTTCTTGCTCATATCTCGAAAACAGTTACTCCTATCAATTTTTATCTTTTTACTAAAATTCAAGCTGATAAAATTTCCTACAAAATAATTATTTGCATTTTTTATGTAGGACTAACCATAAGCGAGATATAAGATTGAAAATAATTAATATTTAAAAAAGAAGTGCTTTAACAGAAAATGTCTTGTGATTTAAAATACACTTAATTTATTAGGTCCAATACTTTATTAGAAGAAAAAGGAAGTGACATAAAAGTCACTGAAGTCTTCAGAGTCGTTTTTAAATGCTGCAGTTTCGTCTTCGTCTCAAACATTGAAAACCGAATTACATTTTTGTTCAGTAACAGTCACAGTTTTCTTATTGGTTTTTTGCTTATATCTCGAAAACAGTTACTCCTATCAATTTTTATCTTTCTTTCAAAATTAAAGCTGATAAAATTTCCTACAAAATAGTTATTTGCATTTTTCTTGAACGACCAACCATAAGCGAGTTATAGAGTTGGATATAAATAATATTTAACAAAAATTTGCTTTAAAATAAAATGTTTGAAAAACTGAAATTAAACTAATTTAATTGTGTCTAACACTTTAGTAGAGGAAAAAGAAGAAGACATAAAAGTCACTAAAGGTTTCAAAGTTGTCTTTAATCGTCATATTAATAACAATAACATTAATAATAATAATACTAATAGTACTAAATTTGCTAATATGCAAACGCTTAATTAAGGTAACAGTGTTTTGGTTTCTTGCTCATATCTCGAAAACAGTTACTCCTATCAACTTTTATCTTTTTACTAAAATTCAAGCTGATAAAATTTCCTACAAAATAATTATTTGCATTTTTTATGTAGGACTAACCATAAGCGAGATATAAGATTGAAAATAATTAATATTTAAAAAAGAAGTGCTTTAACAGAAAATGTCTTGTGATTTAAAATACACTTAATTTATTAGGTCCAATACTTTATTAGAAAAAAAGGGGGTGACATATAAGTCACTGAAGTCTTCAGAGTCGATTTTAAATGCTGCATTTTCGTCTTCGTCTCAAACATTGAAAACTGAATTACATTTTTGTTCTGAAACGGTAACAGTTTTTACATTGGTTTTTTGCTTATATTTCGAAAACAGTTACTCCTATCAATTTTTATCTTTCTTTCAAAATTAAAGCTGATAACATTTCCTACAAAATAGTTATTTGCATTTTTCTTGTAGGACCAACCATAAGCGAGTTATAAAGTTGGATATAAATAATATTTAACAAAAACTTGCTTAAAAATAAAATGTTTGAAATACTGAAATTAAACTAAATTAATTGTGTCTAACACTTTAGTAGAGAAAAAAGAAAAAGTCATAAAAGTCACCAAAGTCTTCAAAATCGTTTTTAGTCGTCATATTAATAACAATAACATTAATAATAATAATACTAATAGTACTAAATCTGCTTATATGCAAGCGCTTTATTAAGGTAACAGTTTTTTGGTTTCTTGCTTATATTTCGAAAACAGTTACTCCTATGAATTTTTGTCTTTTTTTCAAAATTAAAGCTGATAAAATTTCCTACAAAATAGTTATTTGCATTTTTCTTGTAGGACCAACCATAAGCGAGTTATAGAGTTGGATATAAATAATTTTTAACAAAAATTTGCTTTAAAATAAAATGTTTGAAAAACTGAAATTAAACTAATTTAATTGTGTCTAACACTTTAGTAGAGGAAAAAGGAAAAGACATAAAAGTCACTAAAGGTTTCAGAGTTGTCTTTAGTTGTCATATTAATAACAATAACATTAATAATAATAATACTAATAGTACTAAATTTGCTTATATGCAAACGCTTAATTAAGGTAACAGTGTTTTGGTTTCTTGCTTATATCTCGAAAACAGTTACTCCTATCAATTTTTATCTTTTTACTAAAATTCAAGCTGATAAAATTTCCTATAAAATAGTTATTTGCATTTTTCATGTAGGACTAACCATAAGCGAGATATATGATTGAAAATAATTAATATTTAAAAAAAAAGTGCTTTAACAGAAAATGTCTTGTGATTTAAAATACACTTAATTTATTGGGTCCAATACTTTATTAGAAGAAAAAGGAAGTGACATAAAAGTCACTGAAGTCTTCAGAGTCGTTTTTAAATGCTGCAGTTTCGTCTTCGTCTCAAACATTGAAAACTGAATTACATTTTTGTTCAGTAACAGTCACAGTTTTCTTATTGGTTTTTTGCTTATATCTCGAAAACAGTTACTCCTATCAATTTATATCTTTTTGTCAAAATTAAAGCTGATAAAATTTCCTACAAAATAGTTATTTGCATTTTTCTTGTAGGACCAACCATAAGCGAGTTATAGAGTTGGATATAAATAATATTTAACAAAAATTTGCTTTAAAATAAAATGTTTGAAAAACTGAAATTAAACTAATTTAATTGTGTCTAACACTTTAGTAGAGGAAAAAGGAAAAGACATAAAAGTCACTAAAGGTTTCAGAGTTGTCTTTAGTTGTCATATTAATAACAATAACATTAATAATAATAATACTAATAGTACTAAATTTGCTTATATGCAAACGCTTAATTAAGGTAACAGTGTTTTGGTTTCTTGCTTATATCTCGAAAACAGTTACTCCTATCAATTTTTATCTTTTTACTAAAATTCAAACTGATAAAATTTCCTATAAAATAGTTATTTGCATTTTTCATGTAGGACTAACCATAAGCGAGATATATGATTGAAAATAATTAATATTAAAAAAAAAAGTGCTTTAACAGAAAATGTCTTGTGATTTAAAATACACTTAATTTATTGGGTCCAATACTTTATTAGAAGAAAAAGGAAGTGACATAAAAGTCACTGAAGTCTTCAGAGTCGTTTTTAAATGCTGCAGTTTCGTCTTCGTCTCAAACATTGAAAACTGAATTACATTTTTGTTCAGTAACAGTCACAGTTTTCTTATTGGTTTTTTGCTTATATCTCGAAAACAGTTACTCCTATCAATTTATATCTTTCTGTCAAAATTAAAGCTGATAAAATTTCCTACAAAATAGTTATTTGCATTTTTCTTGTAGGACCAACCATAAGCGAGTTATAGAGTTGGATATAAATAATATTTAACAAAAATTTGCTTTAAAATAAAATGTTTGAAAAACTGAAATTAAACTAATTTAATTGTGTCTAACACTTTAGTAGAGGAAAAAGAAAAAGACATAAAAGTCACTAAAGGTTTCAAAGTTGTCTTTAATCGTCATATTAATAACAATAACATTAATAATAATAATACTAATAGTACTAAATTTGCTTATATGCAAACGCTTAATTAAGGTAACAGTGTTTTGGTTTCTTGCTCATATCTCGAAAACAGTTACTCCTATCAATTTTTATCTTTTTACTAAAATTCAAGCTGATAAAATTTCCTACAAAATAGTTATTTGCATTTTTTATGTAGGACTAACCATAAGCGAGATATAAGATTGAAAATAATTAATATTTAAAAAAGAATTGCTCTAACAGAAAATGTCTTGTGATTTAAAATACACTTAATTTATTAGGTCCAATACTTTATTAAAAAAAAAAAGAGGGTGACATATAAGTCACTGAAGTCTTCAGAGTCGATTTTAAATGCTGCATTTTCGTCTTCGTCTCAAACATTGAAAACTGAATTACATTTTTGTTCTGAAACGGTAACAGTTTTTACTTTGGTTTTTTGCTTATATCTCGAAAACAGTTACTCCTATCAATTTTTATCTTTCTTTCAAAATTAAAGCTGATAACATTTCCTACAAAATAGTTATTTGCATTTTTCTTGTAGGACCAACCATAAGCGAGTTATAAAGTTAGATATAAATAATATTTAACAAAAACTTGCTTAAAAATAAAATGTTTGAAATACTGAAATTAAACTAAATTAATTGTGTCTAACACTTTAGTAGAGAAAAAAGAAAAAGACATAAAAGTCACCAAAGTCTTCAGAATCGTTTTTAGTCGTCATATTAATAACAATAACATTAATAATAATAATACTAATAGTACTAAATCTGCTTATATGCAAGCGCTTTATTAAGGTAACAGTTTTTTGGTTTCTTGCTTATATCTCGAAAACAGTTACTCCTATGAATTTTTGTCTTTCTTTCAAAATTAAAGCTGATAAAATATTCTACAAAATAGTTATTTGCATTTTTCTTGTACGACCAACCATAAGCGAGTTATAGAGTTGGATATAAATAATATTTAACAAAAATTTGCTTTAAAATAAAATGTTTGAAAAACTGAAATTAAACTAATTTAACTGTGTCTAACACTTTAGTAGAGAAAAAAGGAAAAGACATAAAAGTCACTAAAGGTTTCAGAGTTGTCTTTAGTTGTCATATTAATAACAATAACATTAATAATAATAATACTAATAGTACTAAATTTGCTTAAATGCAAACGCTTAATTAAGGTAACAGTGTTTTGGTTTCTTGCTTATATCTCGAAAACAGTTACTCTTATCAATTTTTATCTTTTTACTAAAATTCAAGCTGATAAAATTTCCTACAAAATAATTATTTGCATTTTTCATGTAGGACTAACCATAAGCGAGATATATGATTGAAAATAATTAATATTTAAAAAAAAAGTGCTTTAACAGAAAATGTCTTGTGATTTAAAATACACTTAATTTATTAGGTCCAATACTTTATTAAAAAAAAAAAAGGAGGTGACATATAAGTCACTGAAGTCTTCAGAGTCGATTTTAAATGCTGCATTTTCGTCTTCGTCTCAAACATTGAAAACTGAATTACATTTTTGTTCTGAAACGGTAACAGTTTTTACTTTGGTTTTTTGCTTATATCTCGAAAACAGTTACTCCTATCAATTTTTATCTTTCTTTCAAAATTAAAGCTGATAACATTTCCTACAAAATAGTTATTTGCATTTTTCTTGTAGGACCAACCATAAGCGAGTTATATAGTTGGATATAAATAATATTTAACAAAAACTTGCTTAAAAATAAAATGTTTGAAATACTGAAATTAAACTAAATTAATTGTGTCTAACACTTTAGTAGAGAAAAAAGAAAAAGACATAAAAGTCACCAAAGTCTTCAGAATCGTTTTTAGTCGTCATATTAATAACAATAACATTAATAATAATAATACTAATAGTACTAAATCTGCTTATATGCAAGCGCTTTATTAAGGTAACAGTTTTTTGGTTTCTTGCTTATATCTCGAAAACAGTTACTCCTATGAATTTTTGTCTTTTTTTCAAAATTAAAGCTGATAAAATATTCTACAAAATAGTTATTTGCATTTTTCTTGTAGGACCAACCATAAGCGAGTTATAGAGTTGGATATAAATAATATTTAACAAAAATTTGCTTTAAAATAAAATGTTTGAAAAACTGAAATTAAACTAATTTAACTGTGTCTAACACTTTAGTAGAGAAAAAAGGAAAAGACATAAAAGTCACTAAAGGTTTCAGAGTTGTCTTTAGTTGTCATATTAATAACAATAACATTAATAATAATAATACTAATAGTACTAAATTTGCTTATATGCAAACGCTTAATTAAGGTAACAGATTTTGGTTTCTTGCTTATATCTCGAAAACAGTTACTCCTATCAATTTTTATCTTTTTACTAAAATTCAAGCTGATAAAATTTCCTACAAAATAGTTATTTGCATTTTTCATGTAGGACTAACCATAAGCGAGATATATGATTGAAAATAATTAATATTTAAAAAAAAAGTGCTTTAACAGAAAATGTCTTGTGATTTAAAATACACTTAATTTATTGGGTCCAATACTTTATTAGAAGAAAAAGGAAGTGACATAAAAGTCACTGAAGTCTTCAGAGTCGTTTTTAAATGCTGCAGTTTCGTCTTCGTCTCAAACATTGAAAACCGAATTACATTTTTGTTCAGTAACAGTCACAGTTTTCTTATTCGTTTTTTGCTTATATCTCGAAAACAGTTACTCCTATCAATTTTTATCTTTCTTTCAAAATTAAAGCTGATAAAATTTCCTACAAAATAGTTATTTGCATTTTTCTTGTAGGACCAACCATAAGCGAGTTATAGAGTTGGATATAAATAATATTTAACAAAAATTTGCTTTAAAATAAAATGTTTGAAAAACTGAAATTAAACTAATTTAATTGTGTCTAACACTTTAGTAGAGGAAAAAGAAGAAGACATAAAAGTCACTAAAGGTTTCAAAGTTGTCTTTAATCGTCATATTAATAACAATAACATTAATAATAATAATACTAATAGTACTAAATTTGCTTATATGTAAACGCTTAATTAAGGTAACAGTGTTTTGGTTTCTTGCTCATATCTCGAAAACAGTTACTCCTATCAATTTTTATCTTTTTACTAAAATTCAAGCTGATAAAATTTCCTACAAAATAGTTATTTGCATTTTTTGTGTAGGACTAACCATAAGCGAGATATAAGATTGAAAATAATTAATATTTAAAAAAGAAGTGCTTTAACAGAAAATGTCTTGTGATTTAAAATACACTTAATTTATTAGGTCCAATACTTTATTAAAAAAAAAGGGAGTGAAATATAAGTCACTGAGGTCTTCAGAGTCGATTTTAAATGCTGCATTTTCGTCTTCGTCTCAAACATTGAAAACTGAATTACATTTTTGTTCTGAAACGGTAACAGTTTTTACTTTGGTTTTTTGCTTATATCTCGAAAACAGTTACTCCTATCAATTTTTATCTTTCTTTCAAAATTAAAGCTGATAACATTTCCTACAAAATAGTTATTTGCATTTTTCTTGTAGGACCAACCATAAGCGAGTTATAAAGTTGGATATAAATAATATTTAACAAAAACTTGCTTAAAAATAAAATGTTTGAAATACTGAAATTAAACTAAATTAATTGTGTCTAACACTTTAGTAGAGAAAAAAGAAAAAGACATAAAAGTCACCAAAGTCTTCAGAATCGTTTTTAGTCGTCATATTAATAACAATAACATTAATAATAATAATACTAATAGTACTAAATCTGCTTATATGCAAGCGCTTTATTAAGGTAACAGTTTTTTGGTTTCTTGCTTATATCTCGAAAACAGTTACTCCTATGAATTTTTGTCTTTCTTTCAAAATTAAAGCTGATAAAATATTCTACAAAATAGTTATTTGCATTTTTCTTGTAGGACCAACCATAAGCGAGTTATAGAGTTGAATATAAATAATATTTAACAAAAATTTGCTTTAAAATAAAATGTTTGAAAAACTGAAATTAAACTAATTTAACTGTGTCTAACACTTTAGTAGAGAAAAAAGGAAAAGACATAAATAAAAGTCACTAAAGGTTTCAGAGTTGTCTTTAGTTGTCATATTAATAACAATAACATTAATAATAATAATACTAATAGTACTAAATTTGCTTATATGCAAACGCTTAATTAAGGTAACAGTGTTTTGGTTTCTTGCTTATATCTCGAAAACAGTTACTCCAATCAATTTTTATCTTTCTTTCAAAATTAAAGCTGATAAAATTTCCTACAAAATAGTTATTTGCATTTTTCTTGTAGGACCAACCATAAGCGAGTTATAGAGTTGGATATAAATAATATTTAACAAAAATTTGCTTTAAAATAAAATGTTTGAAAAACTGAAATTAAACTAATTTAATTGTGTCTAACACTTTAGTAGAGGAAAAAGAAGAAGACATAAAAGTCACTAAAGGTTTCAAAGTTGTCTTTAATCGTCATATTAATAACAATAACATTAATAATAATAATACTAATAGTACTAAATTTGCTTATATGTAAACGCTTAATTAAGGTAACAGTGTTTTGGTTTCTTGCTCATATCTCGAAAACAGTTACTCCTATCAATTTTTATCTTTTTACTAAAATTCAAGCTGATAAAATTTCCTACAAAATAGTTATTTGCATTTTTTGTGTAGGACTAACCATAAGCGAGATATAAGATTGAAAATAATTAATATTTAAAAAAGAAGTGCTTTAACAGAAAATGTCTTGTGATTTAAAATACACTTAATTTATTAGGTCCAATACTTTATTAAAAAAAAAGGGAGTGAAATATAAGTCACTGAGGTCTTCAGAGTCGATTTTAAATGCTGCATTTTCGTCTTCGTCTCAAACATTGAAAACTGAATTACATTTTTGTTCTGAAACGGTAACAGTTTTTACTTTGGTTTTTTGCTTATATCTCGAAAACAGTTACTCCTATCAATTTTTATCTTTCTTTCAAAATTAAAGCTGATAACATTTCCTACAAAATAGTTATTTGCATTTTTCTTGTAGGACCAACCATAAGCGAGTTATAAAGTTGGATATAAATAATATTTAACAAAAACTTGCTTAAAAATAAAATGTTTGAAATACTGAAATTAAACTAAATTAATTGTGTCTAACACTTTAGTAGAGAAAAAAGAAAAAGACATAAAAGTCACCAAAGTCTTCAGAATCGTTTTTAGTCGTCATATTAATAACAATAACATTAATAATAATAATACTAATAGTACTAAATCTGCTTATATGCAAGCGCTTTATTAAGGTAACAGTTTTTTGGTTTCTTGCTTATATCTCGAAAACAGTTACTCCTATGAATTTTTGTCTTTCTTTCAAAATTAAAGCTGATAAAATATTCTACAAAATAGTTATTTGCATTTTTCTTGTAGGACCAACCATAAGCGAGTTATAGAGTTGAATATAAATAATATTTAACAAAAATTTGCTTTAAAATAAAATGTTTGAAAAACTGAAATTAAACTAATTTAACTGTGTCTAACACTTTAGTAGAGAAAAAAGGAAAAGACATAAATAAAAGTCACTAAAGGTTTCAGAGTTGTCTTTAGTTGTCATATTAATAACAATAACATTAATAATAATAATACTAATAGTACTAAATTTGCTTATATGCAAACGCTTAATTAAGGTAACAGTGTTTTGGTTTCTTGCTTATATCTCGAAAACAGTTACTCCAATCAATTTTTATCTTTTTACTAAAATTCAAGCTGATAAAATTTCCTACAAAATAGTTGTTTGCATTTTTCATGTAGGACTAACCATAAGCGAGATATATGATTGAAAATAATTAATATTTAAAAAAAAAGTGCTTTAACAGAAAATGTCTTGTGATTTAAAATACACTTAATTTATTGGGTCCAATACTGTATTAGAAGAAAAAGAAAGTGACATAAAAGTCACTGAAGTCTTCAGAGTCGTTTTTAAATGCTGCAGTTTCGTCTTCGTCTCAAACATTGAAAACCGAATTACATTTTTGTTCAGTAACAGTCACAGTTTTCTTATTGATTTTTTGCTTATATCTCGAAAACAGTTACTCCTATCAATTTTTATCTTTTTTTCAAAATTAAGCTGATAAAATTTCCTACAAAATAGTTATTTGCATTTTTCTTGTAGGACCAACCATAAGCGAGTTATAGAGTTGGATATAAATAATATTTAACAAAAATTTGCTTTAAAATAAAATGTTTGAAAAACTGAAATTAAACTAATTTAATTGTGTCTAACACTTTAGTAGAGGAAAAAGAAGAAGACATAAAAGTCACTAAAGGTTTCAAAGTTGTCTTTAATCGTAATATTAATAACAATAACATTAATAATAATAATACTAATAGTACTAAATTTGCTTATATGCAAACGCTTAATTAAGGTAACAGTGTTTTGGTTTCTTGCTTATATCTCGAAAACAGTTACTCCTATCAATTTTTATCTTTTTATTAAAATTAAAGCTGATAAAATTTCCTACAAAATAGTTAATTGCATTTTTAATGTAGGACTAACCATAAGCGAGATATAAGTTTGAAAATAATTAAAATTTAAAAAAAAGTGCTTCAACAGAAAATGTCTTGTGATTTAAAATACACTTAATTTATTGGGTCCAATACTTTATTAGAAGAAAAAAGAGGTGACAGAAAGGTCACTGAAGTCTTCAGAGTCGTTTGTAAATGCTGCATTTTCGTCTTCGTCTCAAACATTGAAAACTGAATTACATTTTTGTTCAGTAACTGTTACAGTTTTCTTATTGGTTTTTTGCTTATATCTCGAAAACAGTTACTCCTATCAATTTTTATCTTTCTTTTAAAATTAAAGCTGATAAAGCTTCCTACAAAATAGTTGTTTGCATTTTTCTTGTAGGACCAACCATAAGCGAGTTATAGAGTTGGATATAAATAATATTTAACAAAAATTTGCTTTAAATAAAATGTTTGAAAAACCGAAATTAAACTAAATTAATTGAGTCTAACACTTTAGTAGAGAAAAAAGAAAAAGACATAAAAGTCACCAAAGTCTTCAGAATCGTTTTTAGTCGTCATATTAATAACAATAACATTATTAATAATAATACTAATAGTACTAAATCTGCTTATATGCAAGCGCTTTATTAAGGTAACAGTTTTTTGGTTTCTTGCTTATATCTCGAAAACAGTTACTCCTATCAATTTTTATCTTTTTTTCAAAATTAAAGCTGATAAAATTTCCTACAAAATAGTTATTTGCATTTTTCTTGTAGGACCAACCATAAGCGAGTTATAGAGTTGGATATAAATAATATTTAACAAAAATTTGCATTAAAATAAAATGTTTGTAAAACTGAAATTAAACTAATTTAATTGTGTCTAACACTTTAGTAGAGGAAAAAGAAGAAGACATAAAAGTTACTAAAGGTTTCAAAGTTGTCTTTAATCGTCATATTAATAACAATAACATTAATAATAATAATACTAATAGTACTAAATTTGCTTATATGCAAACGCTTAATTAAGGTAACAGTGTTTTGGTTTCTTGCTCATATCTCGAAAACAGTTACTCCTATCAATTTTTATCTTTTTACTAAAATTCAAGCTGATAAAATTTCCTACAAAATAATTATTTGCATTTTTTATGTAGGACTAACCATAAGCGAGATATAAGATTGAAAATAATTAATATTTAAAAAAGAAGTGCTTTAACAGAAAATGTCTTGTGATTTAAAATACACTTAATTTATTAGGTCCAATACTTTATTAGAAAAAAAGGGGGTGACATATAAGTCACTGAAGTCTTCAGAGTCGATTTTAAATGCTGCATTTTCGTCTTCGTCTCAAACATTGAAAACTGAATTATATTTTTGTTCTGAAACGGTAACAGTTTTTACTTTGGTTTTTTGCTTATATCTCGAAAACAGTTACTCCTATCAATTTTTATCTTTCTTTCAAAATTAAAGCTGATAACATTTCCTACAAAATAGTTATTTGCATTTTTCTTGTAGGACCAACCATAAGCGAGTTATAAAGTTGGATATAAATAATATTTAACAAAAACTTGCTTAAAAATAAAATGTTTGAAATACTGAAATTAAACTAAATTAATTGTGTCTAACACTTTAGTAGAGAAAAAAGAAAAAGACATAAAAGTCACCAAAGTCTTCAGAATCGTTTTTAGTCGTCATATTAATAACAATAACATTAATAATAATAATACTAATAGTACTAAATTTGCTAATATGCAAACGCTTTATTAAGGTAACAGTGTTTTGGTTTCTTGCTCATATCTCGAAAACAGTTACTCCTATCAACTTTTATCTTTTTACTAAAATTCAAGCTGATAAAATTTCCTACAAAATAATTATTTGCATTTTTTATGTAGGACTAACCATAAGCGAGATATAAGATTGAAAATAATTAATATTTAAAAAAGAAGTGCTTTAACAGAAAATGTCTTGTGATTTAAAATACACTTAATTTATTAGGTCCAATACTTTATTAGAAAAAAAGGGGGTGACATATAAGTCACTGAAGTCTTCAGAGTCGATTTTAAATGCTGCATTTTCGTCTTCGTCTCAAACATTGAAAACTGAATTACATTTTTGTTCTGAAACGGTAACAGTTTTTACATTGGTTTTTTGCTTATATCTCGAAAACAGTTACTCCTATCAATTTTTATCTTTCTTTCAAAATTAAAGCTGATAACATTTTCTACAAAATAGTTATTTGCATTTTTCTTGTAGGACCAACCATAAGCGAGTTATAAAGTTGGATATAAATAATATTTAACAAAAACTTGCTTAAAAATAAAATGTTTGAAATACTGAAATTAAACTAAATTAATTGTGTCTAACACTTTAGTAGAGAAAAAAGAAAAAGACATAAAAGTCACCAAAGTCTTCAAAATCGTTTTTAGTCGTCATATTAATAACAATAACATTAATAATAATAATACTAATAGTTCTAAATCTGCTTATATGCAAGCGCTTTATTAAGGTAACAGTTTTTTGGTTTCTTGCTTATATCTCGAAAACAGTTACTCCTATCAATTTTTATCTTTCTTTCAAAATTAAAGCTGATAACATTTCCTACAAAATAGTTATTTGCATTTTTCTTGTAGGACCAACCATAAGCGAGTTATAGAGTTGGATATAAATAATTTTTAACAAAAATTTGCTTTAAAATAAAATGTTTGAAAAACTGAAATTAAACTAATTTAATTGTGTCTAACACTTCAGTAGAGGAAAAAGGAAAAGACATAAAAGTCACTAAAGGTTTCAGAGTTGTCTTTAGTTGTCATATTAATAACAATAACATTAATAATAATAATACTAATAGTACTAAATCTGCTTATATGCAAGCGCTTTATTAAGGTAACAGTTTTTTGGTTTCTTGCTTATATCTCGAAAACAGTTACTCCTATGAATTTTTGTCTTTTTTTCAAAATTAAAGCTGATAAAATTTCCTACAAAATAGTTATTTGCATTTTTCTTGTAGGACCAACCATAAGCGAGTTATAGAGTTGGATGTAAATACTTTTTAACAAAAATTTGCTTTAAAATAAAATGTTTAAAAAACTGAAATTAAACTAATTTAATTGTGTCTAACACTTTAGTAGAGGAAAAAGGAAAAGACATAAAAGTCACTAAAGGTTTCAGAGTTGTCTTTAGTTGTCATATTAATAACAATAACATTAATAATAATAATACTAATAGTACTAAATTTGCTTATATGCAAACGCTTAATTAAGGTAACAGTGTTTTGGTTTCTTGCTTATATCTCGAAAACAGTTACTCCTATCAATTTTTATCTTTTTACTAAAATTCAAGCTGATAAAATTTCCTATAAAATAGTTATTTGCATTTTTCATGTAGGACTAACCATAAGCGAGATATATGATTGAAAATAATTAATATTTAAAAAAAAAGTGCTTTAACAGAAAATGTCTTGTGATTTAAAATACACTTAATTTATTGGGTCCAATACTTTATTAGAAGAAAAAGGAAGTGACATAAAAGTCACTGAAGTCTTCAGAATCGTTTTTAAATGCTGCAGTTTCGTCTTCGTCTCAAACATTGAAAACTGAATTACATTTTTGTTCAGTAACAGTCACAGTTTTCTTATTGGTTTTTTGCTTATATCTCGAAAACAGTTACTCCTATCAATTTTTAACTTCCTGTCAAAATTAAAGCTGATAAAATTTCCTACAAAATAGTTATTTGCATTTTTCTTGTAGGACCAACCATAAGCGAGTTATAGAGTTAGAAATAAATAATATTTAACAAAAATTTGCTTTAAAATAAAATGTTTGAAAAACTGAAACTAAACTAATTTAATTGTGTCTAACACTCTAGTAGAGGAAAAAGAAGAAGACATAAAAGTCACTAAAGGTTTCAAAGTTGTCTTTAATCGTCATATTAATAACAATAACATTAATAATAATAATAATACTAATAGTACTAAATTTGCTTATATGCAAACGCTTAATTAAGGTAACAGTGTTTTGGTTTCTTGTTCATATCTCGAAAACAGTTACTCCTATCAACTTTTATCTTTTTACTAAAATTCAAGCTGATAAAATTTCCTACAAAATAATTATTTCCATTTTTTATGTAGGACTAACCATAAGCGAGATATAAGATTGAAAATAATTAATATTTAAAAAAGAAGTGCTTTAACAAAAAATGTCTTGTGATTTAAAATACACTTAATTTATTAGGTCCAATACTTTATTAGAAAAAAAAGGGAGTGACATATAAGTCACTGAAGTCTTCAGAGTCGATTTTAAATGCTGCATTTTCGTCTTCGTCTCAAACATTGAATACTGAATTACATTTTTGTTCTGAAACGGTAACAGTTTTTACTTTGGTTTTTTGCTTATATCTCGAAAACAGTTACTCCTATCAATTTTTATCTTTCTTTCAAAATTAAAGCTGATAACATTTCCTACAAAATAGTTATTTGCATTTTTCTTGTAGGACCAACCATAAGCGAGTTATAAAGTTGGATATAAATAATATTTAACAAAAACTTGCTTAAAAATAAAATGTTTGAAATACTGAAATTAAACTAAATTAATTGTGTCTAACACTTTAGTAGAGAAAAAAGAAAAAGACATAAAAGTCACCAAAGTCTTCAAAATCGTTTTTAGTCGTCATATTAATAACAATAACATTAATAATAATAATAATACTAATAGTACTAAATCTGCTTATATGCAAGCGCTTTATTAAGGTAACAGTTTTTTGGTTTCTTGCTTATATCTCGAAAACAGTTACTCCTATGAATTTTTGTCTTTCTTGTCTTCTTCTTTTTCCTCTACTAAAGTGTTAGACACAATTAAATTAGTTTAATTTCAGTTTTTCAAACATTTTATTTTAAAGCAAATTTTTGTTAAATATTATTTATATCCAACTCTATAACTCGCTTATGGTTGGTCCTACAAGAAAAATGCAAATAACTATTTTGTAGGAAATTTTATCAGCTTTAATTTTGAAAAAAAGATAAAAATTGATAGGAGTAACTGTTTTCGAGATATAAGCAAAAAACCAATAGGAAAACTGTGACTGTTACTGAACAAAAATGTAATTCGGTTTTCAATGTTTGACACGAAGACGAAACTGCAGCATTTAAAAACGACTCTGAAGACTTCAGTGATTTTTATGTCACTTCCTTTTTCTTCTAATAAAGTATTGGACCCAATAAATTAAGTGTATTTTAAATCACAAGACATTTTCTGTTAAAGCACTTTTTTTTTAAATATTAATTATTTTCAATCATATATCTCGCTTATGGTTAGTCCTACATGAAAAATGCAAATAACTATTTTGTAGGAAATTTTATCAGCTTAAATTTTAGTAAAAAGATAAAAATTGATAGGAGTAACTGTTTTCGAGATATAAGCAAGAAACCAAAACACTGTTACCTTAATTAAGCGTTTTATTATTATTAATGTTATTGTTATTAATATGACAACTAAAGACAACTCTGAAACCTTTAGTGACTTTTATGTCTTTTCCTTTTTTCTCTACTAAAGTGTTAGACACAGTTAAATTAGTTTAATTTCCGTTTTTCAAACATTTTATTTTAAAGCAAATTTTTGTTAAATATTATTTATATCCAACTCTATAACTCGCTTATGGTTGGTCCTACAAGAAAAATGCAAATAGCTATTTTGTAGAATATTTTATCAGCTTTAATTTTGAAAGAAAGACAAAAATTCATGGGAGTAACTGTTTTCGAGATATAAGCAAGAAACCAAAAAACTGTTACCTTAATAAAGCGCTTGCATATAAGCAGATTTAGTACTATTAGTATTATTATTATTAATGTTATTGTTATTAATATGACGACTAAAAACGATTCTGAAAACTTTGGTGACTTTTATGTCTTTTTCTTTTTTCTCTACTAAAGTGTTAGACACAATTAATTTAGTTTAATTTCAGTATTTCAAACATTTTATTTTTAAGCAAGTTTTTGTTAAATATTATTTATATCCAACTTTATAACTCGCTTATGGTTGGTCTTACAAGAAAAATGCAAATAACTATTTTGTAGGAAATGTTATCAGCTTTAATTTTGAAAGAAAGATAAAAATTGATAGGAGTAACTGTTTTCGAGATATAAGCAAAAAACCAAAGTAAAAACTGTTACCGTTTCAGAACAAAAATGTAATTCAGTTTTCAATGTTTGAGACGAAGACGAAAATGCAGCATTTAAAATCGACTCTGAAGACTTCAGTGACTTATATGTCAACCCCTTTTTTTTTAATAAAGTATTGGACCTAATAAATTAAGTGTATTTTAAATCACAAGACATTTTCTGTTAAAGCACTTCTTTTTTAAATATTAATTATTTTCAATCTTATATCTCGCTTATGGTTAGTCCTACATAAAAAATGCAAATAACTATTTTGTAGGAAATTTTATCAGCTTGAATTTTAGTAAAAAGATAAAAATTGATAGGAGTAACTGTTTTCGAGATATGAGCAAGAAACCAAAACACTGTTACCTTAATTAAGCGTTTGCATATAAGCAAATTTAGTACTATTAGTATTATTATTATTAATGTTATTGTTATTAATATGACAATTAAAGACAACTTTAAAACCTTTAGTGACTTTTATGTCTTCTTCTTTTTCCTCTACTAAAGTGTTAGACACAATTAAATTAGTTTAATTTCAGTTTTTCAAACATTTTATTTTTAAGCAAATTTTTGTTAAATATTATTTATATCCAACTCTATAACTCGCTTATGGTTGATCCTACAAGAAAAATGCAAATAACTATTTTGTAGAAAATTTTATCAGCTTTAATTTTGACAAAAAGATAAAAATTGATAGGAGTAACTGTTTTCGAGATATAAGCAAAAAACCAATAAGAAAACTGTGACTGTTACTGAACAAAAATGTAATTCAGTTTTCAATGTTTGAGACGAAGACGAAACTGCAGCATTTAAAAACGACTTTGAAGACTTCAGTGACTTTTATGTCACTTCCTTTTTCTTCTAATAAAGTATTGGACCCAATAAATTAAGTGTATTTTAAATCACAAGACATTTTCTGTTAAAGCACTTTTTTTTTAAATATTAATTATTTTCAATCATATATCTCGCTTATGGTTAGTCCTACATGAAAAATGCAAATAACTATTTTGTAGGAAATTTTATCAGCTTGAATTTTAGTAAAAAGATAAAAATTGATAGGAGTAACTGTTTTCGAGATATAAGCAAGAAACCAAAACACTGTTACCTTAATTAAGCGTTTGCATATAAGCAAATTTAGTACTATTAGTATTATTATTATTAATGTTATTGTTATTAATATGATAACTAAAGACAACTCTGAAACCTTTAGTGACTTTTATGTCTTTTCCTTTTTTCTCTACTAAAGTGTTAGACACAGTTAAATTAGTTTAATTTCCGTTTTTCAAACATTTTATTTTAAAGCAAATTTTTGTTAAATATTATTTATATCCAACTCTATAACTCGCTTATGGTTGGTCCTACAAGAAAAATGCAAATAACTATTTTGTAGGAACTTTTATCAGCTTTAATTTTGACAGAAAGATAAAAATTCATAGGAGTAACTGTTTTCGAGATATGAGCAAGAAACCAAAACACTGTTACCTTAATTAAGCGTTTGCATATAAGCAAATTTAGTACTATTAGTATTATTATTATTAATGTTATTGTTATTAATATGACGATTAAAGACAACTTTGAAACCTTTAGTGACTTTTATGTCTTCTTCTTTTTCCTCTACTAAAGTGTTAGACACAATTAAATTAGTTTAATTTCAGTTTTTCAAACATTTTATTTTAAAGCAAATTTTTGTTAAATATTATTTATATCCAACTCTATAACTCGCTTATGGTTGGTCCTACAAGAAAAATGCAAATAACTATTTTGTAGGAACTTTTATCAGCTTTAATTTTGACAGAAAGATAAAAATTCATAGGAGTAACTGTTTTCGAGATATAAGCAAGAAACCAAAAAACTGTTACCTTAATAAAGCGCTTGCATATAAGCAGATTTAGTACTATTAGTATTATTATTATTAATGTTATTGTTATTAATATGACGACTAAAAACGATTCTGAAGACTTTGGTGACTTTTATGTCTTTTTCTTTTTTCTCTACTAAAGTGTTAGACACAATTAATTTAGTTTAATTTCAGTATTTCAAACATTTTATTTTTAAGCAAGTTTTTGTTAAATATTATTTATATCCAACTTTATAACTCGCTTATGGTTGGTCTTACAAGAAAAATGCAAATAACTATTTTGTAGGAAATGTTATCAGCTTTAATTTTGACAGAAAGATAAAAATTGATAGGAGTAACTGTTTTCGAGATATAAGCAAAAAACCAATGTAAAAACTGTTACCGTTTCAGAACAAAAATGTAATTCAGTTTTCAATGTTTGAGACGAAGACGAAAATGCAGCATTTAAAATCGACTCTGAAGACTTCAGTGACTTATATGTCACCTCCTTTTTCTTCTAATAAAGTATTGGACCCAACAAATTAAGTGTATTTTAAATCACAAGACATTTTCTGTTAAAACACTTTTTTTTAATTAATAATTATTTTCAAACTTATATATCTCGCTTATGGTTAGTTCTACATGAAAAATGCAAATAACTATTTTGTAGGAAATTTTATCACCTTTAATTTTGGTGAAAAAGTAAAAATTGATAGAAGTAACTGTTTTCGAGATATAGGCAAAAAACAAAAAAACTGTTACCTTAATTAAGCGCTTGCATATAAGCAAATTTAGTACTACTAGTATTGTTATTATAAATGTTATTGTTATTAATATGACGACTAAAGACAACTTTAAGACTTTAGTGACTTTTATGTCTCCTCCTTTTTCCTCTACTAAAGTGTTAGACACAATTAATTTAGTTTAATTTCGGTTTTTCAAACATTTTATTTTAAAGCAAATTTTTGTTAAATATTAAAAACTATAAATTGGCTTAGATTGCCTAAAAACACAGATCACACATGATCTTTTGCATAAAAATGAGAAAACGCTCATGTAACACACAAAATAAGCTCTATTTTTCCTTTTTAAAAGTATTATTATTATTATTACTTTTGTTACTATTACTATTATTATTATTATTATTATTATTATTATTATTATTATTATTGTTATTATTATTATTATTATTAATATTATTATTATTATTATTATTATTATTATTATTATTATTATTATTATTATTATTATTATTAAAAACTTATATTAAACAGACAGAAAACGTCGTATTCTGACACAACTTAAAACACAGATCACACATGATCTTTTGCATAGAAATGAGAAAACGCTCATATAACACAAAATAAGCTTCATTTTGGCTTAGAAAACTAAGCTTACTTTTACTACTACTATTATTTTTATTTTTATTATTATTATTATTATTACTATTATTTTTATTATTATTACTATTATTATTATTATTATTATTATTATTATTATTATTATTATTATTATTAATATTATTATTATTAAAGACCGATTATAACTTTTGTATAGTAAATGTTTTTATACCAGTTTTAAAATGAGTTATTAATTTTAGACAATTTCTTGCCTAAAAACACAGATCACAGATGATCTCTTGCATAGAAATGAGAAAACGCTCAGATAACACAAAATAAGCATCATTTTTGCTTAGAAAAACTAAGCTTTAATTTAGAAAGAAATTTATTATTATAAGTATTACTATCATTATTATTATTATTATTATTATTATTATTATTATTATTATTATTGTTTCTTTTGTTACTATTATTATTATTATTATTATTATTATTATTATTATTATTATTATTATTATTATTATTAACTTTTGTATAGTAAATGTTTTTATACCAGTTTTAAAATGAGTTATTAATTTTATTCAATTTCTTGCCTAAAAACACAGATCACAGATGATCTCTTGCATAGAAATGAGAAAACGCTCATATAACACACAAAATAAGCATCATTTTTGCTTAGAAAAACTAAGCTTTAATTTAGAAAGAAATTTATTATTATAAGTATTATTATTATTATTATTATTATTATTATTATTATTATGATTATTACTATTATTATTATTATTACTATTATTATTATTATTATTATTATTATTATTATTATTAACTTTTGTATAGTAAATGTTTTTATACCAGTTTTAAAATGAGTTATTAATTTTAGACAATTTCTTGCCTAAAAATACAGATCACAGATGATTTCTTGCATAGAAATGAGAAAGCGCTCATATAACACACAAAATAAGCTTCGTTTTTGCTTAGAAAACTAAGCTTACTTTTATTTCTATTATTATTTTTATTATTATTATTATTATTATTATTATTATTATTATTATTATTATTATTATTATTATTATTATTATTATTGTTATTATTATTATTATTATTATTATTATTGTTATTATTATTATTATTATTAAAAACTTATATTAAACAGACAGAAAACGTCGTATTCTGACACAAAAAAACGAATTACGTTATAGACTTGACGAGAACGGCGTATCTCGGACTCTTATAGGACTCTTATAGGGTCAAAAATTATCAGTTTGGATTAAAACAAATTATTTTTGTTGACTCTCAGTCTGAATTGTTCATCAGTTCAAACAAAAACGGCTTACATTAGACGATCTTTTGCTTTGAACAAGAAAACTTACATCGAACAGACTAAAAACGTACAAATTACGTTATAGTTTTGACTAAAAAAAAATATTTCGGACGATTACATACTTCGAAGTAAGCAAACTTTAATTGAACAAGTGCAAAAGCTAATACTTTGCTTTAAAATAACAATTTATGTGGTAAAATGGTATTTTGCATCTGTCCTATAAAAGTTTACTCGTTTCGCTTCATTGAATCATTCGAAATAAATTATTTTGACACAACAACAACGAAAATAATTTGTTTTTGTTTAAACTGTAACATAAGTCGCTTTTATAAAACGAACTAAGACGTTTGGCTTCTGTTTAGTGAAAGTTTTCTCGTTTGGGGGCATAAAATCGTTTGAAATTAAGAGTTCTGGTCAAAACTATAACGTAAATTATTTCTTTGTATCACTTTAAAGATTTGCGTTATAGTCTTGACGAGAACTGTTAATTTCAAACGATTCTATGCTTTGAAACCAGTATACTTTCACTGAACAGAGGCAAAACGTCTAATTTCGCTTTTAAAAAACGATTTATGTCACAGAAAATCAAATTACGTTTCAGTCTAGACACAAATTGCTTATTTTAGACGATTCTTTCTTTTGAACACGAAAACTTACATTAAAAAGATTAAAAACGTCTTATTCTGGCTCAAAACTGCAAATTATGTATTACTTTGGATAAAAGTAGTTTATCCCGATTACTCCTTTGCTTAGAATAGAGCAAACTTGTATAAAACTTAATGAAAACTTTAAATTTCGTCTCAAAGAAATAATTTACGTTATAGTTTTGACCAGAACTGTTAATTTCAAACGATTTTATGCCCCCAAACGAGAAAACTTTCACTAAACAGATGCCAAACGCCTTAGTTCGTTTTATAAAAACGACATGTTACAGTTTGAACAAAAAAATTATTTTCGTTGTTGTGTCAAAATAATTTATTTCGAATGATTCAATGGAGCGAAACGTGTAAACTTTTATAGGACAGATGCAAAATACCATATTACCACTTAAATCGTTATTTTAAAGCAAAGTATTAGTTTTTGCACTTGTTCAATTAAAGTTTGCTTACTTCGAAGTATGTAATCGTCCGAAATATTTTTTTTTAGTCAAAACTATAACGTAATTTGTACGTTTTTAGTCTGTTCGATGTATATTTTCATGTTCAAAGCAAAAGATCGTCTAAAATAAGCCGTTTTTGTTTGAACTGATGAACAATTCAGACTGAGAGTCAACAAAAATAATTTGTTTTAATCCAAACTGATACTTTTTGACCCTATAAGTGTCCTATAAGAGTCCGAGATACGCCGTTCTCGTCAAGTCTATAACGTAATTCATTTTTTTGTGTCAGAATACGACGTTTTCTGTCTGTTTAATATAATTTTTTAATAATAATAATAATAATAACAATAATAACAATAATAATAATAATAATAATAATAATAATAATAATAATAATAATAGTAATAATAATAATAATAATAATAATAATAACAATAATAATAATAATAATAATAATAATAATAGTAATAATAATAATAATAATAATAATAATAATAGTAATAAAAGTAAGCTTAGTTTTCTAAGCAAAAATGAAGCTTATTTTGTGTGTTATATGAGCGTTTTCTCATTTCTATGCAAGAAATCATCTGTGATCTGTATTTTTAGGCAAGAAATTGTCTAAAATTAATAACTCATTTTAAAACTGGTATAAAAACATTTACTATACAAAAGTTAATAATAATAATAATAATAATAATAATAATAATAATAATAATGATAATAATACTTATAATAATGAATTTCTTTGTAAATTAAAGCTTAGTTTTTCTAAGCAAAAATGATGCTTATTTTGTGTTATCTGAGCGTTTTCTCATTTCTATGCAAGAGATCATCTGTGATCTGTTTTTTTAGGCAAGAAATTGTCTAAAATTAATAACTCATTTTAAAACTGGTATAAAAACATTTACTATACAAAAGTTATAATCGGTTTTTAATAATAATAATATTAATAATAATAATAATAATAATAATAATAATAATAATAAAAATAATAGTAATAATAATAATAATAATAAAAATAACAATAATAGTAGTAATAAAAATAAGCTTAGTTTTCTAAGCCAAAATGAAGCTTATTTTGTGTTATATGAGCTTTTCTCATTTCTATGCAAAAGATCATGTGTGATCTGTGTTTTTAGGCAATCTAAGCCATTTGATAGTTTTTAGGCAAGAAATTGGCTAAAATTAATAACTCATTTTAAAACTGGTATAAAAACATTTACTATACAAAAGTTAATAATAATAATAATAATAATAATAATAATAATAATAATAATACTAATAATAATAATAATAATAACAATAATAATAATAATAATAATAGTAATAGTAACAAAAGTAATAATAATAATAATACTTTTAATAAGGAAAAATGGAGCTTATTTTGTGTGTTACATGAGCGTTTTCTCATTTCTATGCATAAGCCATTTAATAGTTTTTAATATTTAACAAAAATTTGCTTTAAAATAAAATGTTTGAAAAACTGAAATTAAACTAATTTAATTGTGTCTAACACTTTAGTAGAGGAAAAAGAAGAAGACAAGAAAGACAAAAATTCATAGGAGTAACTGTTTTCGAGATATAAGCAAGAAACCAAAAAACTGTTACCTTAATAAAGCGCTTGCATATAAGCAGATTTAGTACTATTAGTATTATTATTATTAATGTTATTGTTATTAATATGACGACTAAAAACGATTTTGAAGACTTTGGTAACTTTTATGTCTTTTTCTTTTTTCTCTACTAAAATGTTAGACACAATTAATTTAGTTTAATTTCAGTATTTCAAACATTTTATTTTTAAGCAAGTTTTTGTTAAATATTATTTATATCCAACTTTATAACTCGCTTATGGTTGGTCCTACAAGAAAAATGCAAATAACTATTTTGTAGGAAATGTTATCAGCTTTAATTTTGAAAGAAAGATAAAAATTGATAGGAGTAACTGTTTTCGAGATATAAGCAAAAAACCAAAGTAAAAACTGTTACCGTTTCAGAACAAAAATGTAATTCAGTATTCAATGTTTAAGACGAAGACAAAAATGCAGCATTTAAAATCGACTCTGAAGACTTCAGTGACTTATATGTCACTCCCTTTTTTTTCTAATAAAGTATTGGACCTAATAAATTAAGTGTATTTTAAATCACAAGACATTTTCTGTTAAAGCACTTCTTTTTTAAATATTAATTATTTTCAATCTTATATCTCGCTTATGGTTAGTCCTGCATAAAAAATGCAAATAACTATTTTGTAGGAAATTTTATCAGCTTGAATTTTAGTAAAAAGATAAAAATTGATAGGAGTAACTGTTTTCGAGATATGAGCAAGAAACCAAAACACTGTTACCTTAATTAAGCGTTTGCATATAAGCAAATTTAGTACTATTAGTATTATTATTATTAATGTTATTGTTATTAATATGACGATTAAAGACAACTTTGAAACCTTTAGTGAATTTTTTTCTTGCTTATTTCTCGAAAACAGTTACTCCTATCAATTTTTATCTTTTTACTAAAATTAAAGCTGATAACATTTCCAACAAAATAGTTATTTGCATTTTTCTTGTAGGACCAACCATAAGCGAGTTATAAAGTTGGATATAAATAATATTTAACAAAAACTTGCTTAAAAATAAAATGTTTGAAATACTGAAATTAAACTAAATTAATTGTGTCTAACACTTTAGTAGAGAAAAAAGAAAAAGACATAAAAGTCACCAAAGTCTTCAGAATCGTTTTTAGTCGTCATATTAATAACAATAACATTAATAATAATAATACTAATAGTACTAAATCTGCTTCTATGCAAGCGCTTTATTAAGGTAACAGTTTTTTGGTTTCTTGCTTATATCTCGAAAACAGTTACTCCTATGAATTTTTGTCTTTCTTTCAAAATTAAAGCTGATAAAATATTCTACAAAATAGTTATTTGCATTTTTCTTGTAGGACCAACCATAAGCGAGTTATAGAGTTGGATATAAATAATATTTAACAAAAATTTGCTTTAAAATAAAATGTTTGAAAAACTGAAATTAAACTAATTTAACTGTGTCTAACACTTTAGTAGAGAAAAAAGGAAAAGACATAAAAGTCACTAAAGGTTTCAGAGTTTTCTTTAGTTGTCATATTAATAACAATAACATTAATAATAATAATACTAATAGTACTAAATTTGCTTATATGCAAACGCTTAATTAAGGTAACAGTGTTTTGGTTTCTTGCTTATATCTCGAAAACAGTTACTCCTATCAATTTTTATCTTTTTACTAAAATTTAAGCTGATAAAATTTCCTACAAAATAGTTATTTGCAATTTTTATGTAGGACTAACCATAAGCGAGATATAAGATTGAAAATAATTAATATTTAAAAAAGAAGTGCTTTAACAGAAAATGTCTTGGGATTTAAAATACACTTAATTTATTGGATCCAACACTTTATTAGAAGAAAAAGGAGGTGACATAAAAGTCACTGAAGTCTTCAGAGTCGATTTTAAATGCTGCATTTTCGCCTTCGTCTCAAACATTGAAAACTGAATTACATTTTTGTTCAGTAACAGTTACAGTTTTCTTATTGGTTTTTTGCTTATATCTCGAAAACTGTTACTCCTATTAATTTTTATCTTTCTTTCAAAATTAAAGCTGATAAAATTTCCAACAAAATCGTTATTTGCATTTTTCTTGTAGGACTTCAGAAGTCTTCAGAATCGTTTTTAGTCGTCATATTAATAACAATAACATTAATAATAATAATACTAATAGTACTAAATTTGCTTACATGCAAACCCTTAATTCAGGTAACAATTTTTTGGTTTCTTGCTTATATCTCGAAAACAGTTACTCCTATCAATTTTTATCTTTTTACTAAAATTAAAGCTGATAAAATTTCCTACAAAATAGTTAATTGCATTTTTAATGTAGGACTAACCATAAGCGAGATATAAGTTTGAAAATAATTAAAATTTAAAAAAAAGTGCTTCAACAGAAAATGTCTTGTGATTTAAAATACACTTAATTTATTGGGTCCAATACTTTATTAGAAGAAAAAAGAGGTGACAGAAAGGTCACTGAAGTCTTTAGAGTCGTTTGTAAATGCTGCATTTTCGTCTTCGTCTCAAACATTGAAAACTGAATTACATTTTTGTTCAGTAACTGTTACTGTTTTCTTATTGGTTTTTTGCTTATATCTCGAAAACAGTTACTCCTATCAATTTTTATCTTTCTTTTAAAATTAAAGCTGATAAAGCTTCCTACAAAATAGTTATTTGCATTTTTCTTGTAGGACCAACCATAAGCGAGTTATAGAGTTGGATATAAATCAATATTTAAAAAAAAAGTGCTTTAACAGAAAATGTCTTGTGATTTAAAATACACTTAATTTATTGAGTCCAATACTTTATTAGAAAAAAAAGGAGGTGACTTAAAAGTCACTGAAGTTTTCAGAGTCGTTTTTTTTTCAAAATTAAAGCTGATAAAATTTCCTACAAAATAGTTATTTGCATTTTTCTTGTAGGACCAACCATAAGCGAGTTATAGAGTTGGATATAAATAATATTTAACAAAAATTTGATTTAAAATAAAATGTTTGAAAAACTGAAATTAAACTAATTTAATTGTGTCTAACACATTAGTAGAGGAAAAAGAAGAAGACATAAAAGTCACTAAAGGTTTCAAAGTTGTCTTTAATCGTCATATTAATAACAATAACATTAATAATAATAATACTAATAGTACTAAATTTGCTTATATGCAAACGCTTAATTAAGGTAACAGTGTTTTGGTTTCTGGCTTATATCTCGAAAACAGTTACTCCTATCAATTTTTATCTTTTTACTAAAATTCAAGCTGATAAAATTTTCTACAAAATAGTTATTTGCATTTTTTATGTAGGACTAACCATAAGCGAGATATAAGATTGAAAATAATTAATATTTAAAAAAAAAGTGCTTTAACAGAAAATGTCTTGTGATTTAAAATACACTTAATTTTTTAGGTCCAATACTTTATTAGAAAAGAAAGGGGGTGACATATAAGTCACTGAAGTCTTCAGAGTCGATTTTAAATGCTGCATTTTCGTCTTCGTCTCAAACATTGAAAACTGAATTACATTTTTGTTCTGAAACGGTAACAGTTTTTACTTTGGTTTTTTGCTTATATCTCGAAAACAGTTACTGCTATAAATTTTTATCTTTTCTTCAAAATTAAAGCTGATAAAATTTCCTACAAAATAGTTATTTGCATTTTTTTGTAGGACCAACCATAAGCGAGTTATAGAGTTGGATATAAATAATCTTTAAGAAAAATTTGCTTTAAAATAAAATGTTTGAAAAACCGAAATTAAACTAAATTAATTGGGTCCAATACTTTATTAGAAGAAAAAGGAGGTGACATAAAAGTCACTGAAGTCTTCAGAGTCGATTTTAAATGCCGCATTTTCGTCTTCGTCTCAAACATTGAAAACTAAATTACATTTTTGTTCAGTAACAGTTACAGTTTTCTTACTGGTTTTTTGCTTATATCTCGAAAACTGTTACTCCTATCAATTTTTATCTTTTTTTCAAAATTAAAGCTGATAAAATTTTCTACAAAATAGTTATTCACATTTTTTTTGTAAGACCAACCATAAGCGAGTTATAGAGTTGGATATAAATAATCTTTAACAAAAATTTGCTTTAAAATAAAATGTTTGAAAAACGGAAATTAAACTAATTTAACTGTGTCTAACACTTTAGTAGAGAAAAAAGGAAAAGACATAAAAGTCACTAAAGGTTTCAGAGTTGTCTTTAGTTGTCATATTAATAACAATAACATTAATAATAATAATACTAATAGTACTAAATTTGCTTATATGCAAACGCTTAATTAAGGTAACAGTGTTTTGGTTTCTTGCTTATATCTCGAAAACAGTGACTCCTATCAATTTTTATCTTTTTACTAAAATTCAAGCTGATAAAATTTCCTACAAAATAGTTATTTGCATTTTTCATGTAGGACTAACCATAAGCGAGATATATGATTGAAAATAATTAATATTTAAAAAAGAAGTGCTTTAACAGAAAATGTCTTGTGATTTAAAATACACTTAATTTATTGGGTCCAATACTTTATTAGAAGAAAAAGGAAGTGACATAAAAGTCACTGAAGTCTTCAGAGTAGTTTTTAAATGCTGCAGTTTCGTCTTCGTCTCAAACATTGAAAACTGAATTACATTTTTGTTCAGTAACAGTTACAGTTTTCTTATTGGTTTTTTGCTTATATCTCGAAAACAGTTACTCCTATCAATTTTTATGTTTCTGTCAAAATTAAAGCTGATAAAATTTCCTACAAAATCGTTATTTGCATTTTTCTTGTAGGACCAACCATAAGCGAGTTATAGAGTTGGATATAAATAATATTTAACAAAAATTTGCTTTAAAATAAAATGTTTGAAAAACTGAAATTAAACTAATTTAATTGTGTCTAACACTTTAGTAGAGGAAAAAGAAGAAGACATAAAAGTCACTAAAGGTTTCAAAGTTGTCTTTAATCGTCATATTAATAACAATAACATTAATAATAATACTAATAGTACTAAATTTGCTTATATGCAAACGCTTAATTAAGGTAACAGAGTTTTGGTTTCTTGCTCATATCTCGAAAACAGTTACTCCTATCAATTTTTATCTTTTTACTAAAATTCAAGCTGATTAAATTTCCTACAAAATAGTTATTTGCATTTTTTATGTAGGAATAACCATAAACGAGATATAAGATTGAAAATAATTAATATTTAAAAAAGAAGTGCTTTAACAGAAAATGTCTTGTGATTTAAAATACACTTAATATATTAGGTCCAATACTTTATTAAAAAAAAAGGGGGTGACATATAAGTCACTGAAGTCTTCAGAGTCGATTTTAAATGCTGCATTTTCGTCTTCGTCTCAAACATTGAAAACTGAATTACATTTTTGTTCTGAAACGGTAACAGTTTTTACTTTGGTTTTTTGCTTATATCTCGAAAACAGTTACTCCTATCAATTTTTATCTTTCTTTCAAAATTAAAGCTGATAACATTTCCTACAAAATAGTTATTTGCATTTTTCTTGTAAGACCAACCATAAGCGAGTTATAAAGTTGGATATAAATAATATTTAACAAAAACTTGCTTAAAAATAAAATGTTTGAAATACTGAAATTAAACTAAATTAATTGTGTCTAACACTTTAGTAGAGAAAAAAGAAAAAGACATAAAAGTCACCAAAGTCTTCAGAATCGTTTTTAGTCGTCATATTAATAACAATAACATTAATAATAATAATACTAATAGTACTAAATCTGCTTATATGCAAGCGCTTTATTAAGGTAACAGTTTTTTGGTTTCTTGCTTATATCTCGAAAACAGTTACTCCTATGAGTTTTTGTCTTTCTTTCAAAATTAAAGCTGATAAAATATTCTACAAAATAGTTATTTGCATTTTTCTTGTAGGACCAACCATAAGTGAGTTATAGAGTTGGATATAAATAATATTTAACAAAAATTTGCTTTAAAATAAAATGTTTGAAAAACGAAAATTAAACTAATTTAACTGTGTCTAACACTTTAGTAGAGAAAAAAGGAAAAGACATAAAAATCACTAAAGGTTTCAGAGTTGTCTTTAGTTGTCATATTAATAACAATAACATTAATAATAATAATACTAATAGTACTAAATTTGCTTATATGCAAACGCTTAATTAAGGTAACAGTGTTTTGGTTTCTTGCTTATATCTCGAAAACAGTTACTCCTATCAATTTTTATCTTTTTACTAAAATTCAAGCTGATAAAATTTCCTACAAAATAGTTATTTGCATTTTTCATGTAGGACTAACCATAAGCGAGATATATGATTGAAAATAATTAATATTTAAAAAAAAAGTGCTTTAACAGAAAATGTCTTGTGATTTAAAATACACTTAATTTATTGGGTCCAATACTTTATTAGAAGAAAAAGGAAGTGACATAAAAGTCACTGAAGTCTTCAGAGTCGTTTTTAAATGCTGCAGTTTCGTCTTCGTCTCAAACATTGAAAACCGAATTACATTTTTGTTCAGTAACAGTCACAGTTTTCTTATTGGTTTTTTGCTTATATCTCGAAAACAGTTACTCCTATCAATTTTTATTTTTCTTTCAAAATTAAAGCTGATAAAATTTCCTACAAAATAGTTATTTGCATTTTTCTTGTAGGACCAACCATAAGCGAGTTATAGAGTTGGATATAAATAATATTTAACAAAAATTTGCTTTAAAATAAAATGTTTGAAAAACTGAAATTAAACTAATTTAATTGTGTCTAACACTTTAGTAGAGGAAAAAGAAGAAGACAAGAAAGACAAAAATTCATAGGAGTAACTGTTTTCGAGATATAAGCAAGAAACCAAAAAACTGTTACCTTAATAAAGCGCTTGCATATAAGCAGATTTAGTACTATTAGTATTATTATTATTAATGTTATTGTTATTAATATGACGACTAAAAACGATTTTGAAGACTTTGGTGACTTTTATGTCTTTTTCTTTTTTCTCTACTAAAATGTTAGACACAATTAATTTAGTTTAATTTCAGTATTTCAAACATTTTATTTTTAAGCAAGTTTTTGTTAAATATTATTTATATCCAACTTTATAACTCGCTTATGGTTGGTCCTACAAGAAAAATGCAAATAACTATTTTGTAGGAAATGTTATCAGCTTTAATTTTGAAAGAAAGATAAAAATTGATAGGAGTAACTGTTTTCGAGATATAAGCAAAAAACCAAAGTAAAAACTGTTACCGTTTCAGAACAAAAATGTAATTCAGTATTCAATGTTTAAGACGAAGACAAAAATGCAGCATTTAAAATCGACTCTGAAGACTTCAGTGACTTATATGTCACTTCCTTTTTTTTCTAATAAAGTATTGGACCTAATAAATTAAGTGTATTTTAAATCACAAGACATTTTCTGTTAAAGCACTTCTTTTTTAAATATTAATTATTTTCAATCTTATATCTCGCTTATGGTTAGTCCTACATAAAAAATGCAAATAACTATTTTGTAGGAAATTTTATCAGCTTGAATTTTAGTAAAAAGATAAAAATTGATAGGAGTAACTGTTTTCGAGATATGAGCAAGAAACCAAAACACTGTTACCTTAATTAAGCGTTTGCATATAAGCAAATTTAGTACTATTAGTATTATTATTATTAATGTTATTGTTATTAATATGACGATTAAAGACAACTTTGAAACCTTTAGTGAATTTTTTTCTTGCTTATTTCTCGAAAACAGTTACTCCTATCAATTTTTATCTTTTTACTAAAATTAAAGCTGATAACATTTCCAACAAAATAGTTATTTGCATTTTTCTTGTAGGACCAACCATAAGCGAGTTATAAAGTTGGATATAAATAATATTTAACAAAAACTTGCTTAAAAATAAAATGTTTGAAATACTGAAATTAAACTAAATTAATTGTGTCTAACACTTTAGTAGAGAAAAAAGAAAAAGACATAAAAGTCACCAAAGTCTTCAGAATCGTTTTTAGTCGTCATATTAATAACAATAACATTAATAATAATAATACTAATAGTACTAAATCTGCTTCTATGCAAGCGCTTTATTAAGGTAACAGTTTTTTGGTTTCTTGCTTATATCTCGAAAACAGTTACTCCTATGAATTTTTGTCTTTCTTTCAAAATTAAAGCTGATAAAATATTCTACAAAATAGTTATTTGCATTTTTCTTGTAGGACCAACCATAAGCGAGTTATAGAGTTGGATATAAATAATATTTAACAAAAATTTGCTTTAAAATAAAATGTTTGAAAAACTGAAATTAAACTAATTTAACTGTGTCTAACACTTTAGTAGAGAAAAAAGGAAAAGACATAAAAGTCACTAAAGGTTTCAGAGTTTTCTTTAGTTGTCATATTAATAACAATAACATTAATAATAATAATACTAATAGTACTAAATTTGCTTATATGCAAACGCTTAATTAAGGTAACAGTGTTTTGGTTTCTTGCTTATATCTCGAAAACAGTTACTCCTATCAATTTTTATCTTTTTACTAAAATTTAAGCTGATAAAATTTCCTACAAAATAGTTATTTGCATTTTTTATGTAGGACTAACCATAAGCGAGATATAAGATTGAAAATAATTAATATTTAAAAAAGAAGTGCTTTAACAGAAAATGTCTTGTGATTTAAAATACACTTAATTTATTAGGTCCAATACTTTATTAGAAAAAAAAGAGGGTGACATATAAGTCACTGAAGTCTTCAGAGTCGATTTTAAATGCTGCATTTTCGTCATCGTCTCAAACATTGAAAACTAAATTACATTTTTGTTCTGAAACGGTAACAGTTTTTACTTTGGTTTTTTGCTTATATCTCGAAAACAGTTACTCCTATCAATTTTTATCTCTCTTTCAAAATTAAAGCTGATAACATTTCCTACAAAATAGTTATTTGCATTTTTCTTGTAGGACCAACCATAAGCGAGTTATAAAGTTGGATATAAATAATATTTAACAAAAACTTGCTTAAAAATAAAATGTTTGAAATACTGAAATTAAACTAAATTAATTGTGTCTAACACTTTAGTAGAGAAAAAAGTAAAAGACATAAAAGTCACCAAAGTCTTCAGAATCGTTTTTAGTCGTCATATTAATAACAATAACATTAATAATAATAATACTAACAGTACTAAATCTGCTTATATGCAAGCGCTTTATTAAGGTAACAGTTTTTTGGTTTCTTGCTTATATCTCGAAAACAGTTACTCCTATGAATTTTTGTCTTTCTTTCAAAATTAAAGCTGATAAAATATTCTACAAAATAGTTATTTGCATTTTTCTTGTAGGACCAACCATAAGCGAGTTATAGAGTTGGATATAAATAATATATAACAAAAATTTGCTTTAAAATAAAATGTTTGAAAAACTGAAATTAAACTAATTTAACTGTGTCTAACACTTTAGTAGAGGAAAAAGGAAAAGACATAAAAATCACTAAAGGTTTCAGAGTTGTCTTTAGTTGTCATATTAATAACAATAACATTAATAATAATAATACTAATAGTACTAAATTTGCTTATATGCAAACGCCTAATTAAGGTAACAGTGTTTTGGTTTCTTGCTTATATCTCGAAAACAGTTACTCCTATCAATTTTTATCTTTTGACTAAAATTCAAGCTGATAAAATTTCCTACAAAATAGTTATTTGCATTTTTCATGTAGGACTAACCATAAGCGAGATATAAGATTGAAAATAATTAATATTTAAAAAAGAAGTGCTTTAACAGAAAATGTCTTGTGATTTAAAATACACTTAATTTATTAGGTCCAATACTTTATTAGAAAAAAAGGGGGTGACATATAAGTCAGAGTCGATTGTAAATGCTGCATTTTCGTCTTCGTCTCAAACATTGAAAACTGAATTACATTTTTGTTCTGAAACGGTAACAGTTTTCACTTTGGTTTTTTGATAATATCTCGAAAACAATTACTCCTATCAGTTTTTATCTTTTTTTCAAAATAAAGCTGATAAAATTTCCTACAAAATAGTTATTTGCATTTTTCTTGTAGGACCAACCATCAGCGAGTTATAAAGTTGGATATAAATAACATTTAACAAAAACTTGCTTAAAAATTAAATGTTTGAAATACTGAAATTAAACTAAATTAATTGTGTCTAACACTTTAGTAGAGAAAAAAGAAAAAGACATAAAAGTTACCAAAGTCTTCAGAATCGTTTTTAGTCGTCATATTAATAACAACTTTAATAATAATAATACTAATAGTACTAAATCTGCTTATATGCAAGCGCTTTATTAAGGTAACAGTTTTTTGGTTTCTTGCTTATATCTCGAAAACAGTTACTCCTATGAATTTTTGTCTTTCTTTCAAAATTAAAGCTGATAAAATATTCTACAAAATAGTTATTTGCATTTTTCTTGTAGGACCAACCATAAGCGAGTTATAGAGTTGGATATAAATAATATTTAACACTACTAAAGTGTTAGACACAATTAATTTAGTTTAATTTCAGTATTTCAAACATTTAATTTTTAAGCAAGTTTTTGTTAAATATTATTTATATCCAACTTTATAACTCGCTTATGGTTGGTCCTACAAGAAAAATGCAAATAATTATTTTTTAGGAAATTTTATCAGCTTTATTTTAAAAAAAAAATAAAAACTGATAGAAGTAATTGTTTTCGAGATATAAGCAAAAAACCAAAGTGAAAACTGTTACCGTTTCAGAACAAAAATGTAATTCAGTTTTCAATGTTTGAGACGAAGACGAAAATGCAGCATTTAAAATCGACTCTGAAGACTTCAGTGACTTATATGTCACCCTCTTTTTCTTCTAATAAGGTATTGGATCTAATAAATTAAGTGTATTTTAAATCACAAGACATTTTCTGTTAAAGCACTTTTTTTTTAAATATTAATTATTTTCAAACTTATATCTCGCTTATGGTTAGTCCTACATGAAAAATGAAAATAACTATTTTGTAGGAAATTTTATCAGCTTGAATTTTAGTAAAAAATAAAAATTGATAGGAGTAACTGTTTTCGAGATATAAGCAAGAAACCAAAACACTGTTACCTTAATTAAGCGTTTGCATATAAGCAAATATAGTACTATTAGTATTATTATTATTAATGTTATTGTTATTAATATGACAACTAAAGACAACTCTGAAACCTTTAGTGACTTTTATGTCTTTTCTTTTTTCCTCTACTAAAGTGTTAGACACAGTTAAATTAGTTTAATTTCAGTTTTTCAAACATTTTATTTTAAAGCAAATTTTTGTTATATATTATTTATATCCAACTCTATAACTCGCTTATGGTTGGTCCTACAAGAAAAATGTAAATAACTATTTTGTAGAATATTTTATCAGCTTTAATTTTAAAAGAAAGACAAAAATTCATAGGAGTAACTGTTTTCGAGATATAAGCAAGAAACCAAAAAACTGTTACCTTAATAAAGCGCTTGCATATAAGCAGATTTAGTACAGTTAGTATTATTATTATTAATGTTATTGTTATTAATATGACGACTAAAAACGATTCTGAAGACTTTGGTGACTTTTATGTCTTTTTCTTTTTTCTCTACTAAAGTGTTAGACACAATTAATTTAGTTTAATTTCAGTATTTCAAACATTTTATTTTTAAGCAAGTTTTTGTTAAATATTATTTATATCCAACTTTATAACTCGCTTATGGTTGGTCCTACAAGAAAAATGCAAATAACTATTTTGTAGGAAATGTTATCAGCTTTAATTTTGAAAGAAAGATAAAAATTGATAGGAGTAACTGTTTTCGAGATATAAGCAAAAAACCAAAGTAAAAACTGTTACCGTTTCAGAACAAAAATGTAATTCAGTTTTCAATGTTTAAGACGAAGACGAAAATGCAGCATTTAAAATCGACTCTGAAGACTTCAGTGACTTACATGTCACCCCCTTTTTTTTCTAATAAAGTATTGGACCTAATAAATTAAGTGTATTTTAAATCACAAGACATTTTCTGTTAAAGCACTTCTTTTTTAAATATTAATTATTTTCAATCTTATATCTCGCTTATGGTTAGTCCTACATAAAAAATGCAAATAACTATTTTGTAGGAAATTTTATCAGCTTGAATTTTAGTAAAAAGATAAAAATTGATAGGAGTAACTGTTTTCGAGATATGAGCAAGAAACCAAAACACTGTTACCTTAATTAAGCGTTTGCATATAAGCAAATTTAGTACTATTAGTATTATTATTATTAATGTTATTGTTATTAATATGACGATTAAAGACAACTTTGAAATTTAGTAACTTTTATGTCTTCTTCTTTTTCCTCTACTAAAGTGTTAGACACAATTAAATTAGTTTAATTTCAGTTTTTCAAACATTTTATTTTAAAGCAAATTTTTGTTAAATATTATTTATATCCAACTCTATAACTCGCTTATGGTTGGTCCTACAAGAAAAATGCAAATAACTATTTTGTAGGAAATTTTATTAGCTTTAATTTTGAAAGAAAGATAAAAATTGATAGGAGTAACTGTTTTCGAGATATAAGCAAAAAACCAAGAAGAAAACTGTGACTGTTACTGAACAAAAATGTAATTCGGTTTTCAATGTTTGAGACGAAGACGAAACTGCAGCATTTAAAAACGACTCTGAAGACTTCAGTGACTTTTTTGTCACTTCCTTTTTCTTCTAATAAAGTATTGGACCCAATAAATTAAGTGTATTTTAAATCACAAGACATTTTCTGTTAAAGCACTTTTTTTTTAAATATTAATTATTTTCAATCATATATCTCGCTTATGGTTAGTCCTACATGAAAAATGCAAATAACTATTTTGTAGGAAATTTTATCAGCTTGAATTTTAGTAAAAAGATAAAAATTGATAGGAGTAACTGTTTTCGAGATATAAGCAAGAAACCAAAACACTGTTACCTTAATTAAGCGTTTGCATATAAGCAAATTTAGTACTATTAGTATTAATATTATTAATGTTATTGTTATTAATATGACAACTAAAGACAACTCTGAAACCTTTAGTGACTTTTATGTCTTTTCCTTTTTTCTCTACTAAAGTGTTAGACACAGTTAAATTAGTTTAATTTCAGTTTTTCAAACATTTTATTTTAAAGCAAATTTTTGTTAAATATTATTTATATCCAACTCTATAACTCGCTTATGGTTGGTCCTACAAGAAAAATGCAAATAACTATTCTGTAGAATATTTTATCAGCTTTAATTTTGAAAGAAAGACAAAAATTCATAGGAGTAACTGTTTTCGAGATATAAGCAAGAAACCAAAAAACTGTTACCTTAATAAAGCGCTTGCATATAAGCAGATTTAGTACTATTAGTATTATTATTATTAATGTTATTGTTATTAATATGACGACTAAAAACGATTCTGAAGACTTTGGTGACTTTTATGTCCTTTTTTTTTCTCTACTAAAGTGTTAGACACAATTAATTTAGTTTAATTTCAGTATTTCAAACATTTTATTTTTAAGCAAGTTTTTGTTAAATATTATTTATATCCAACTTTATAACTCGCTTATGGTTGGTCCTACAAGAAAAATGCAAATAACTATTTTGTAGGAAATGTTATCAGCTTTAATTTTGAAAGAAAGATAAAAATTGATAGGAGTAACTGTTTTCGAGATATAAGCAAAAAACCAAAGTAAAAACTGTTACCGTTTCAGAACAAAAATGTAATTCAGTTTTCAATGTTTGAGACGAAGACGAAAATGCAGCATTTAAAATCGACTCTGAAGACTTCAGTGACTTATATGTCACCCCCTTTTTTTTCTAATAAAGTATTGGACCTAATAAATTAAGTGTATTTTAAATCACAAGACATTTTCTGTTAAAGCACTTCTTTTTTAAATATTAATTATTTTCAATCTTATATCTCGCTTATGGTTAGTCCTACATAAAAAATGCAAATAACTATTTTGTAGGAAATTTTATCAGCTTGAATTTTAGTAAAAAGATAAAAATTGATAGGAGTAACTGTTTTCGAGATATGAGCAAGAAACCAAAACACTGTTACCTTAATTAAGCGTTTGCATATAAGCAAATTTAGTACTATTAGTATTATTATTATTAATGTTATTGTTATTAATATGACGATTAAAGACAACTTTGAAACCTTTAGTGACTTTTATGTCTTCTTCTTTTTCCTCTACTAAAGTGTTAGACACAATTAAATTAGTTTAATTTCAGTTTTTCAAACATTTTATTTTAAAGCAAATTTTTGTTAAATATTATTTATATCCAACTCTATAACTCGCTTATGGTTGGTCCTACAAGAAAAATGCAAATAACTATTTTGTAGGAAATTTTATCAGCTTTAATTTTGAAAGAAAGATAAAAATTGATAGGAGTAACTGTTTTCGAGATATAAGCAAAAAACCAATAAGAAAACTGTGACTGTTACTGAACAAAAATGTAATTCGGTTTTCAATATTTGAGACGAAGACGAAAATGCATCATTTACAAACGACTCTAAAAACTTCAGTGACATTTCTGTCACCTCCTTTTTCTTCTAATAAAGTATTGGACCCAATAAATTAAGTGTATTTTAAATCACAAGACATTTTCTGTTAAAGCACATTTTTTTTTAAATATCAATTATTTTCAAACTTATATCTCGCATATGGTTAGTCCTACATGAAAAATGCAAATAACTATTTTGTAGGAAATTTTATCAGCTTTAATTTTAGTGAAAAGATAAAAATTGATAGGAGTAACTGTTTTCGAGATATAAGCAAGAAACCAAAAAACTGTTACCTTAATTAAGGGCTTGCATATAAGCAAATTTAGTACTAAAAACAACTCTGAAGACTTTGGTGACTTTTATGTCTTCTTCTTTTTCCTCTACTAAAGTGTTAGACACAATTAATTTAGTTTAATTTCGGTTTTTCAAACATTTTATTTTAAAGCAAATTTTTGTTAAAGATTATTTATATCCAACTCTATAACTCGCTTACGGTTGGTCCTACAAAAAAAATGCGAATAACTATTTTGTAGAAAATTTTATCAGCTTTAATTTTGAAAGAAAGATAAAAATTGATAGGAATAACTGTTTTCGAGATATAAGCAAAAAACCAATAAGAAAACTGTAACTGTTACTGAACAAAAATGTAATTCAGTTTTCAATGTTCGACTCTGAAGACTTCAGTGACTTTTATGTCTCCTCCTTTTTTTTCTAATAAAGTATTGGACCCATTAAATTAAGTGTATTTAAATCAAAAGACATTTTCTGTTAAAGCACTTCTTTTTAAATATTAATTATTTTCAAACTTATATCTCGCTTATGGTTAGTCCTACAAGAAAAATGCAAATTAGTATTTTGTAGGAAATTTTATCAGCTTTAATTTTAGTAAAAAAATAAAAATTGATAGGAGTAACTGTTTTCGAGATATAAGCAAGAAACCAAAAAACTGTTACCTTAATTAAGCGCTTGAATATAAGCAAATTTAATAATATTAGTATTATTAATATTAATGTT
>NC_087396.1:4892500-4947500 GCF_031307605.1 Tribolium castaneum | reverse complement strand
TGCTTATATGCAAGCGCTTAATTAAGGTAACAGTTTCTTGCTTATATCTCGAAAACAGTTACTCTTATCAATTTTTATTTTTTTACTAAAATTAAAGCTGATAAAATTTCCTACAAAATAGTTATTTGCATTTTTTATGTAGAACTAACCATAAGCGTGATATAAGTTTGAAAATAATTAATATTTAAAAAAAAAGTGCTTTAACAGAAAATGTCTTGTGATTTAAAATACACTTAATTTAATGGGTTCAATACTTTATTAGAAGAAAAAGGAGGTGACATAAAAGTCACCAAAGTCTTCAGAGTTGTTTTTAGTACTAAATTAGCTTATATGCAAGCCCTTAATTAAGGTAACAGTTTTTTGGTTTCTTGCTTATATCTCGAAAACAGTTACTCCTATCAATTTTTATCTTTTCACTAAAATTAAAGCTGATAAAATTTCCTACAAAATAGTAATTTGCATTTTTCATGTAGGACTAACCATAAGCGAGATATAAGTTTGAAAATAACTAATATTTAAAAAAAAGTGCTTTAACAGAAAATGTCTTGTGATTTAAAATACACTTAATTTATTGGGTACAATACTTTATTAGAAGAAAAAGGAGGTGACATAAAAGTCACTGAAGTCTTCAGAGTCGATTTTAAATGCTGCATTTTCGTCTTCGTCTCAAACATTGAAAACTGAATTACATTTTTGTTCAGTAACAGTTACAGTTTTCTTATTGGTTTTTTGCTTATATCTCGAAAACTGTTACTTCTATCAAATTTTATCTTTCTTTCAAAATTAAAGCTGATAAAATTTCCAACAAAATCGTTATTTGCATTTTTCTTGTAGGACCAACCATAAGCGAGTTATAGAGTTGGATATAAATAATCTTTAACAAAAATTTGCTTTAAAATAAAATGTTTGAAAAACCGATATTAAACTAAATTAATTGGGTCTAACACTTTAGTAGAGGAAAAAGGAGAAAACATAAAGTCACCAAAATCTTCAGAGTTGTTTTTAGTACTAAATCAGCTTATATGCAAGCGCTTAATTAAGGTAACAGTTTTTTGGTTTCTTGCTTATATCTCGAAAACAGTTACTCCTATCAATTTTTATCTTTTTACTAAAATTAAAGCTGATAAAATTTCCTACAAAATAGTAATTTGCATTTTTCATGTAGGACTAACCATAAGCGAGATATAAGTTTGAAAATAATTAATATTTAAAAAAAAAGTGTTTTAACAGAAAATGTCTTGGGATTTAAAATACACTTAATTTATTGGGTCCAATAGTTTATTAGAAGAAAAAGGAGGTGACATAAAAGTCACTGAAGTCTTTAGAGTCGATTTTAAATGCTGCATTTTCGTCTTCGTCTCAAACATTGAAAACTGAATTACATTTTTGTTCAGTAACAGTTACAGTTTTCTTATTGGTTTTTTGCTTATATCTCGAAAACTGTTACTCCTATCAATTTTTATCTTTATTTCAAAATTAAAGCTGATAAAATTTCCTACAAAATCGTTATTTGCATTTTTCATGTAGGACCAACCATAAGCGAGTTATAGAATTGGATATAAATAATATTTAACAAAAATTTGCTTTAAAATGAAATGTTTGAAAAACTGAAATTAAACTAATTTAATTGGGTCTAACACTTTAGTAGAGGAAAAAGAAAAAGACATAAAAGTCACTAAAGGTTTCAGAGTCGTCTTTAGTCGTCATATTAATAACAATAACATTAATGATAATAATACTAATAGTACTAAATTTGCTTATATGCAAACGCTTAATTAAGGTAACAGTGTTTTGGTTTCTAGCTTATATCTCGAAAACAGTTACTCCTATCAATTTTTATCTTATTACTAAAATTAAAGCTGATAAAATTTCCTACAAAATAGTTATTTGCATTTCTTTTGTAAGACTAACCATAAGCGAGTTATAGAGTTGGAAATAAATAATCTTCAACAAAAATTTGCTTTAAAATAAAATGTTTGAAAAACCGAAATTAAACTAAATTAATTGAGTCTAACACTTTAGTATAGGAAAAAGAGAAGACATAAAAGTCACCAAAGTCTTCAGAGTCGTTTTTAGTCGTCATTTTAATAACAATAACATTAATAATAATAATACTAATAGTACTAAATTTGCTTATATGCAAGCGCTTTATTAAGGTAACAGTTTTTTGGTTTCTTGCTTATTTCTCGAAAACAGTTACTCCTATCAATTTTTATCTTTTTACTAAAATTAAAGCTGATAAAATTTCCTACAAAATAGTTATTTGCATTTTTCTTGTAGGAAAAAGCATAAGCGAGTTATAGAGATGGATATAAATAATATTTAACAAAAATTTGCTTTAAAATAAAATGTTTGAAATACTGAAATTAAACTAAATTAATTGTGTCTAACACTTTAGTAGAGAAGAAAGAAGAAGACGTAAAAGTCACTAAAGGTTTAGAGTCGTCTTTAATCGTCATATCAATAACAATAACATTAATAATAATAATACTAATAGTACTAAATTTGCTTATATGCAAACGCTTAATTAAGTTAACAGTTTTTTGGTTTCTTGCTTATATCTCGAAAACAGTTACTCCTATCAATTTTTATCTTTTACTAAAATTAAAGCTGATAAAATTTCCTACAAAATAGTAATTTGCATTTTTCATGTAGGACTAACCATAAGCGAGATATAAGTTTGAAAATAACTAATATTTAAAAAAAAGTGCATTAACAGAAAATGTCTTGTGATTTAAAATACACTTAATTTATTGGGTCCAATACTTTATTAGAAGAAAAAGGAGGTGACATAAAAGTCACTGAAGTCTTCAGAGTCGATTTTAAATGCTGCATTTTCGTCTTCGTCTCAAACATTGAAAACTGAATTACATTTTTGTTCAGTAACAGTTACAGTTTTCTTATTGGTTTTTTGCTTATATCTTGAAAACTGTTACTCCTATTAATTTTTATCTTTCATTCAAAATTAAAGCTGATAAAATTTCCTACAAAATCGTTATTAGCATTTTTCTTGTAGGACCAACCATAAGCGAGTTATAGAGTTGGATATAAATAATCTTTAACAAAAATTTGCTTTAAAATAAAATGTTTGAAAAACCGAAATTAAACTAAATTAATTGGGTCTAACACTTTAGTAGAGGAAAAAGGAGAAGACATAAAGTCACCAAAGTCTTCAGAGTTGATTTTAGTACTAAATTTGCTTATATGCAAGCGCTTAATTAAGGTAACAGTTTTTTGGTTTCTTGCTTATATCTCAGAAACAGTTACCCCTATCAATTTTTATCTTTTTACTAAAATTAAAGCTGATAAAATTTCCTACAAAATAGTAATTTGCATTTTTCATGTAGGACTAACCATAAGCGAGATATAAGTTTGAAAATAATTAATATTTAAAAAAAAAGTGTTTTAACAGAAAATGTCTTGGGATTTAAAATACACTTAATTTATTGGGTCCAATAGTTTATTAGAAAAAAAAAGAGGTAACATAAAAGTCACTGAAGTCTTCAGAGTCGATTTTAAATGCTGCATTTTCGTCTTCGTCTCAAACATTGAAAACTGAATTACATTTTTGTTCAGTAACAGTTACAGTTTTCTTATTGGTTTTTTGCTTATATCTCGAAAACTGTTACTCCTATCAATGTTTATCTTTATTTCAAAATTAAAGCCGATAAAATTTCCTACAAAATCGTTATTTGCATTTTTCATGTAGGACCAACCATAAGCGAGTTATAGAGTTGGATATAAATAATATTTAACAAAAATTTGCTTTAAAATAAAATGTTTGAAAAACTGAAATTAAACTAATTTAATTGTGTCTAACACTTTAGTAGAGGAAAAAGAAAAAGACATAAAAGTCACTAAAGGTTTCAGAGTCGTCTTTAGTCGTCATATTAATAACAATAGCATTAATGATAATAATACTAATAGTACTAAATTTGCTTATATGCAAACGCTTAATTAAGGTAACAGTGTTTTGGTTACTTGCTTATATCTCGAAAACAGTTACTCCTATCAATTTTTATCTTTTTACTAAAATTAAAGCTGATAAAGTTTCCTACAAAATAGTTATTTGCATTTCTTTTGTAAGACCAACCATAAGCGAGTTATAGAGTTGGATATAAAATATCTTCAACAAAAATTTGCTTTAAAATAAAATGTTTGAAAAACCGAAATTAAACTAAATTAATTGAGTCTAACACTTTAGTATAGGAAAAAGGAGAAGACATAAAAGTCACCAAAGTTTTGAGAGTCGTTTTTAGTCGTCATATTAATAACAATAACATTAATAATAATAATACTAATAGTACTAAATTTGCTTATATGCAAGCGCTTAATTAATTAACAGTTTTTTGGTTTCTTGCTTATATCTCGAAAACAGTTACTTCTATCAATTTTTATCTTTCTACTAAAATTAAAGCTGATAAAATTTCCTACAAAATAGTAATTTGCATTTTTCATGTAGGACTAACCATAAGCGAGATATAAGTTTGAAAATAATTAATATTTGAAAAAAAAGTGTTTTAACAGAAAATGTCTTGGGATTTAAAATACACTTAATTTATTGGGTCCAACATTTTATTAGAAGAAAAAGGAGGTGACATAAAAGTCACTGAAGTCTTCAGAGTCGATTTTAAATGCTGCATTTTCGCCTTCGTCTCAAACATTGAAAACTGAATTACATTTTTGTTCAGTAACAGTTACAGTTTTCTTATTGGTTTTTTGCTTATATCTCGAAAACTGTTACTCCTATTAATTTTTATCTTTCTTTCAAAATTAAAGCTGATAAAATTTCCAACAAAATCGTTATTTGCATTTTTCTTGTAGGACTTCAGAAGTCTTCAGAATCGTTTTTAGTCGTCATATTAATAACAATAACATTAATAATAATAATACTAATAGTACTAAATTTGCTTACATGCAAACCCTTAATTCAGGTAACAATTTTTTGGTTTCTTGCTTATATCTCGAAAACAGTTACTCCTATCAATTTTTATCTTTTTACTAAAATTAAAGCTGATAAAATTTCCTACAAAATAGTTAATTGCATTTTTAATGTAGGACTAACCATAAGCGAGATATAAGTTTGAAAATAATTAAAATTTAAAAAAAAGTGCTTCAACAGAAAATGTCTTGTGATTTAAAATACACTTAATTTATTGGGTCCAATACTTTATTAGAAGAAAAAAGAGGTGACAGAAAAGGTCACTGAAGTCTTTAGAGTCGTTTGTAAATGCTGCATTTTCGTCTTCGTCTCAAACATTGAAAACTGAATTACATTTTTGTTCAGTAACTGTTACTGTTTTCTTATTGGTTTTTTGCTTATATTTCGAAAACAGTTACTCCTATCAATTTTTATTTTTTTTTTAAAATTAAAGCTGATAAAGCTTCCTACAAAATAGTTATTTTCATTTTTCTTGTAGGACCAACCATAAGCGAGTTATAGAGTTGGATATAAATCAATATTTAAAAAAAAAGTGCTTTAACAGAAAATGTCTTGTGATTTAAAATACACTTAATTTATTGAGTCCAATACTTTATTAGAAAAAAAAAGAGGTGACTTAAAAGTCACTGAAGTTTTCAGAGTCGTTTTTTTTTCAAAATTAAAGCTGATAAAATTTCCTACAAAATAGTTATTTGCATTTTTCTTGTAGGACCAACCATAAGCGAGTTATAGAGTTGGATATAAATAATATTTAACAAAAATTTGCTTTAAAATAAAATGTTTGAAAAACTGAAATTAAACTAATTTAATTGTGTCTAACACATTAGTTGAGGAAAAAGAAGAAGACATAAAAGTCACTAAAGGTTTCAAAGTTGTCTTTAATCGTCATATTAATAACAATAACATTAATAATAATAATACTAATAGTACTAAATTTGCTTATATGCAAACGCTTAATTAAGGTAACAGTGTTTTGGTTTCTGGCTTATATCTCGAAAACAGTTACTCCTATCAATTTTTATCTTTTTACTAAAATTCAAGCTGATAAAATTTTCTACAAAATAGTTAGTTGCATTTTTTATGTAGGACTAACCATAAGCGAGATATAAGATTGAAAATAATTAATATTTAAAAAAAAAGTGCTTTAACAGAAAATGTCTTGTGATTTAAAATACACTTAATTTTTTAGGTCCAATACTTTATTAGAAAAAAAAGGGGGTGACATATAAGTCACTGAAGTCTTCAGAGTCGATTTTAAATGCTGCATTTTCGTCTTCGTCTCAAACATTGAAAACTGAATTACATTTTTGTTCTGAAACGGTAACAGTTTTTACTTTGGTTTTTTGCTTATATCTCGAAAACAGTTACTGCTATAAATTTTTATCTTTTCTTCAAAATTAAAGCTGATAAAATTTCCTACAAAATAGTTTTTAGCATTTTTTTTGTAGGACCAACCATAAGCGAGTTATAGAGTTGGATATAAATAATCTTTAAGAAAAATTTGCTTTAAAATAAAATGTTTGAAAAACCGAAATTAAACTAAATTAATTGGGTCCAATACTTTATTAGAAGAAAAAGGAGGTGACATAAAAGTCACTGAAGTCTTCAGAGTCGATTTTAAATGCCGCATTTTCGTCTTCGTCTCAAACATTGAAAACTAAATTACATTTTTGTTCAGTAACAGTTACAGTTTTCTTACTGGTTTTTTGCTTATATCTCGAAAACTGTTACTCCTATCAATTTTTATCTTTTTTTCAAAATTAAAGCTGATAAAATTTTCTACAAAATAGTTATTCACATTTTTTTTGTAAGACCAACCATAAGCGAGTTATAGAGTTGGATATAAATAATCTTTAACAAAAATTTGCTTTAAAATAAAATGTTTGAAAAACCGAAATTAAACTAAATTAATTGTGTCTAACACTTTAGTAGAAGAAAAAGGAGAAGACATAAAAGTTACCAAAGTCTTCAGAGTTGTTTTTAGTACTAAATTTGCTTATATGCAAGTTCTTAATTAAAGTAACAGTTTTTTGGTTTCTTGCTTATACCTCGAAAACAGTTACTCCTATCAATTTATATCTTTTTACTAAAATTAAAGCTGATAAAATTTCCAACAAAATAGTTACTTGCATTTTTCATGTAGGACTAACCATAAGCGAGATGTAAGTTTGAAAATAATCAATATTTAAAAAAAAAGTGCTTTAACAGAAAATGTCTTGTGATTTAAAATACACTTAATTTATTGAGTCCAATACTTTATTAGAAAAAAAAGGAGGTGACTTAAAAGTCACTGAAATTTTCAGAGTCGTTTTTAAATGCTGCATTTTCGTCTTCGTCTCAAACATTGAAAACTGAATTACATTTTTGTTCAGTAACGGTTACAATTTTCACTTTGGTTTTTTCTTATATCTCGAAAACAGTTACTTCTATAAATTTTTATTTTTTCTTCAAAATTAAAGCTGATAAAATTTCCTACAAAATAGTTTTTAACATTTTTTTTGTAGGACCAACCATAAGCGAGTTATAGAGTTGGATATAAATAATCTTTAAGAAAAATTTGCTTTAAAATAAAATGTTTGAAAAACTGAAATTAAACTAATTTAATTGTGTCTAACACATTAGTAGAGGAAAAAGAAGAAGACATAAAAGTCACTAAAGGTTTCAAAGTTGTCTTTAATCGTCATATTAATAACAATAACATTAATAATAATAATACTAATAGTACTAAATTTGCTTATATGCAAGCGCTTTATTAAGGTAACAGTTTTTTGGTTTCTTGCTTATATCTCGAAAACAGTTACTCCTATCAATTTTTATCTTTTTGCTAAAATTAAAGCTGATAAAATTTCCTACAAAATAGTTATTTGCATTTTTCATGTAGGACTAACCATTAGCGAGATATATGATTGAAAATAATTAATATTTAAAAAAAAGTGCTTTAACAGAAAATGTCTTGTGATTTAAAATACACTTAATTTATTGGGTCTAATACTTTATTAGAAGAAGAAGAAAGTGACATAAAAGTCGCTGAAGTCTTCAGGGTCGTTTTTAATTGCTGCAGTTTCATCTTCGTCTCAAACATTGAAAACTGAATTACATTTTGGTTCAGTAACAGTCACAGTTTTCTTATTGGTTTTTTGCTTATATCTCGAAAACAGTTACTCCTATCAATTTTTTTTTTTTCAAAATTAAAGCTGATAAAATTTCCTACAAAATAGTTATTTGCATTTTTCTTGTAGGACCAACCATAAGCGAGTTATAGAGTTGGATATAAATAATATTTAACAAAAATTTGCTTTAAAATAAAATGTTTGAAAAACTGAAATTAAACTAATTTAATTGTGTCTAACACATTAGTAGAGGAAAAAGAAGAAGACATAAAAGTCACTAAAGGTTTCAAAGTTGTCTTTAATCGTCATATTAATAACAATAACATTAATAATAATAATACTAATAGTACTAAATTTGCTTATATGCAAACGCTTAATTAAGGTAACGGTGTTTTGGTTTCTGGCTTATATCTCGAAAACAGTTACTCCTATCAATTTTTATCTTTTTACTAAAATTCAAGCTGATAAAATTTCCTACAAAATAGTTATTTGCATTTTTTATGTAGGACTAACCATAAGCGAGATATAAGATTGAAAATAATTAATATTTAAAAAAGAAGTGCTTTAACAGAAAATGTCTTGTGATTTAAAATACACTTAATTTATTAGGTCCAATACTTTATTAGAAAAAAAGGGGGTGACATATAAGTCACTGAAGTCTTCAGAGTCGATTTTAAATGCTGCATTTTCGTCTTCGTCTCAAACATTGAAAACTGAATTACATTTTTGTTCTGAAACGGTAACAGTTTTTACTTTGGTTTTTTGCTTATATCTCGAAAACAGTTACTCCTATCAATTTTTATCTTTCTTTCAAAATTAAAGCTGATAACATTTCCTACAAAATAGTTATTTGCATTTTTCTTGTAGGACCAACCATAAGCGAGTTATAAAGTTGGATATAAATAATATTTAACAAAAACTTGCTTAAAAATAAAATGTTTGAAATACTGAAATTAAACTAAATTAATTGTGTCTAACACTTTAGTAGAGAAAAAAGAAAAAGACATAAAAGTCACCAAAGTCTTCAGAATCGTTTTTAGTCGTCATATTAATAACAATAACATTAATAATAATAATACTAATAGTACTAAATCTGCTTATATGCAAGCGCTTTATTAAGGTAACAGTTTTTTGGTTTCTTGCTTATATCTCGAAAACAGTTACTCCTATGAATTTTTGTCTTTTTTTCAAAATTAAAGCTGATAAAATTTCCTACAAAATAGATATTTGCATTTTTCTTGTAGGATCAACCATAAGCGAGTTATAAAGTTGGATATAAATAATATTTAACAAAAATTTGCTTTAAAATAAAATGTTTGAAAAACTGAAATTAAACTAATTTAATTGTGTCTAACACTTTAGTAGAGGAAAAAGAAGAAGACATAAAAGTCACTAAAGGTTTCAAAGTTGTCTTTAATCGTCATATTAATAACAATAACATTAATAATAATAATACTAATAGTACTAAATTTGCTTATATGCAAACGCTTAATTAAGGTAACAGTGTTTTGGTTTCTTGCTCATATCTCGAAAACAGTTAATCCTATCAATTTTTATTTTTCTTTCACAATTAAAGCTGATAACATTTCCTACAATATAGTTATTTGCATTTTTCTTGTGGGACCAACCATAAGCGAGTTATAAAGTTGGATATAAATAATATTTAACAAAAACTTGCTTAAAAATAAAATGTTTGAAATACTGAAATTAAACTAAATTAATTGTGTCTAACACTTTAGTAGAGAAAAAAGAAAAAGACATAAAAGTCACCAAAGTCTTCAGAATCGTTTTTAGTCGTCATATTAATAACAATAACATTAATAATAATAATACTAATAGTACTAAATCTGCTTATATGCAAGCGCTTTATTAAGGTAAGAGTTTTTTGGTTTCTTGCTTATATCTCGAAAACAGTTACTCCTATGAATTTTTGTCTTTTTTTCAAAATTAAAGCTGATAAAATTTCCTACAAAATAGTTATTTGCATTTTTCTTGTAGGACCAACCATAAGCGAGTTATAGAGTTGGATATAAATAATTTTTAACAAAAATTTGCTTTAAAATAAAATGTTTGAAAAACTGAAATTAAACTAATTTAATTGTGTCTAACACTTTAGTAGAGGAAAAAGGAAAAGACATAAAAGTCACTAAAAGTTTCAGAGTTGTCTTTAGTTGTCATATTAATAACAATAACATTAATAATAATAATACTAATAGTACTAAATTTGCTTATATGCAAACGCTTAATTAAGGTAACAGTGTTTTGGTTTCTTGCTTATATCTCGAAAACAGTTACTCCTATCAATTTTTATCTTTTTACTAAAATTCAAGCTGATAAAATTTCCTATAAAATAGTTATTTGCATTTTTCATGTAGGACTAACCATAAGCGAGATATATGATTGAAAATAATTAATATTTAAAAAAAAAGTGCTTTAACAGAAAATGTCTTGTGATTTAAAATACACTTAATTTATTGGGTCCAATACTTTATTAGAAGAAAAAGAAAGTGACATAAAAGTCACTGAAGTCTTCAGAGTCGTTTTTAAATGCTGCAGTTTCGTCTTCGTCTCAAACATTGAAAACTGAATTACATTTTTGTTCAGTAACAGTCACAGTTTTCTTATTGGTTTTTTGCTTATATCTCGAAAACAGTTACTCCTATCAATTTTTATCTTTCTTTCAAAATTAAAGCTGATAAAATTTCCTACAAAATAGTTATTTGCATTTTTCTTGTAGGACCAACCATAAGCGAGTTATAGAGTTGGATATAAATACTTTTTAACAAAAATTTGCTTTAAAATAAAATGTTTGAAAAACTGAAATTAAACTAATTTAATTGTGTCTAACACTTTAGTAGAGGAAAAGGAAAAGACATAAAAGTCACTAAAGGTTTCAGAGTTGTCTATAGTTGTCATATTAATAACAATAACATTAATAATAATAATACTAATAGTACTAAATTTGCTTATATGCAAACGCTTAATTAAGGTAACAGTGTTTTGGTTTCTTGCTTATATCTCGAAAACAGTTACTCCTATCAATTTTTATTTTTTTACTAAAATTTAAGCTGATAAAATTTCCTATAAAATAGTTATTTGCATTTTTCATGTAGGACTAACCATAAGCGAGATATATGATTGAAAATAATTAATATTTAAAAAAAAAGTGCTTTAACAGAAAATGTCTTGTGATTTAAAATACACTTAATTTATTGGGTCCAATACTTTATTTGAAGAAAAAGGAAGTGACATAAAAGTCACTGAAGTCTTCAGAGTCGTTTTTAAATGCTGCAGTTTCGTCTTCGTCTCAAACATTGAAAACTGAATTACATTTTTGTTCAGTAACAGTCACAGTTTTCTTATTGGTTTTTTGCTTATATCTCGAAAACAGTTACTCCTATTAATTTTTATCTTTCTGTCAAAATTAAAGCTGATAAAATTTCCTACAAAATAGTTATTTGCATTTTTCTTGTAGGACCAACCATAAGCGAGTTATAGAGTTGGATATAAATAATATTTAACAAAAATTTGCTTTAAAATAAAATGTTTGAAAAACTGAAATTAAACTAATTTAATTGTGTCTAACACTTTAGTAGAGGAAAAAGAAGAAGACATAAAAGTCACTAAAGGTTTCAAAGTTGTCTTTAATCGTCATATTAATAACAATAACATTAATAATAATAATACTAATAGTACTAAATTTGCTTATATGCAAACGCTTAATTAAGGTAACAGTGTTTTGGTTTCTTGCTCATATCTCGAAAACAGTTACTCCTATCAACTTTTATCTTTTTACTAAAATTCAAGCTGATAAAATTTCCTACAAAATAATTATTTGCATTTTTTATGTAGGACTAACCATAAGCGAGATATAAGATTGAAAATAATTAATATTTAAAAAAGAAGTGCTTTAACAGAAAATGTCTTGTGATTTAAAATACACTTAATTTATTAAATCCAATACTTTATTAGAAAAAAAGGGGGTGACATATAAGTCACTGAAGTCTTCAGAGTCGATTTTAAATGCTGCATTTTCGTCTTCGTCTCAAACATTGAAAACTGAATTACATTTTTGTTCTGAAACGGTAACAGTTTTTACATTGGTTTTTTGCTTATATCTCGAAAACAGTTACTCCTATCAATTTTTATCTTTCTTTCAAAATTAAAGCTGATAACATTTCCTACAAAATAGCTATTTGCATTTTTCTTGTAGGACCAACCATAAGCGAGTTATAAAGTTGGATATAAATAATATTTAACAAAAACTTGCTTAAAAATAAAATGTTTGAAATACTGAAATTAAACTAAATTAATTGTGTCTAACACTTTAGTAGAGAAAAAAGAAAAAGACATAAAAGTCACCAAAGTCTTCAGAATCGTTTTTAGTCGTCATATTAATAACAATAACATTAATAATAATAATACTAATAGTACTAAATCTGCTTATATGCAAGCGCTTTATTAAGGTAACAGTTTTTTGGTTTCTTGCTTATATCTCGAAAACAGTTACTCCTATGAATTTTTGTCTTTTTTTCAAAATTAAAGCTGATAAAATTTCCTACAAAATAGATATTTGCATTTTTCTTGTAGGATCAACCATAAGCGAGTTATAAAGTTGGATATAAATAATATTTAACAAAAATTTGCTTTAAAATAAAATGTTTGAAAAACTGAAATTAAACTAATTTAATTGTGTCTAACACTTTAGTAGAGGAAAAAGAAGAAGACATAAAAGTCACTAAAGGTTTCAAAGTTGTCTTTAATCGTCATATTAATAACAATAACATTAATAATAATAATACTAATAGTACTAAATTTGCTTATATGCAAACGCTTAATTAAGGTAACAGTGTTTTGGTTTCTTGCTCATATCTCGAAAACAGTTACTCCTATCAATTTTTATCTTTCTTTCAAAATTAAAGCAGATAACATTTCCTACAAAATAGCTATTTGCATTTTTCTTGTAGGACCAACCATAAGCGAGTTATAAAGTTGGATATAAATAATATTTAACAAAAACTTGCTTAAAAATAAAATGTTTGAAATACTGAAATTAAACTAAATTAATTGTGTCTAACACTTTAGTAGAGAAAAAAGAAAAAGACATAAAAGTCACCAAAGTCTTCAGAATCGTTTTTAGTCGTCATATTAATAACAATAACATTAATAATAATAATACTAATAGTACTAAATCTGCTTATATGCAAGCGCTTTATTAAGGTAACAGTTTTTTGGTTTCTTGCTTATATCTCGAAAACAGTTACTCCTATGAATTTTTGTCTTTTTTTCAAAATTAAAGCTGATAAAATTTCCTACAAAATAGATATTTGCATTTTTCTTGTAGGATCAACCATAAGCGAGTTATAAAGTTGGATATAAATAATATTTAACAAAAATTTGCTTTAAAATAAAATGTTTGAAAAACTGAAATTAAACTAATTTAATTGTGTCTAACACTTTAGTAGAGGAAAAAGGAAAAGACATAAAAGTCACTAAAAGTTTCAGAGTTGTCTTTAGTTGTCATATTAATAACAATAACATTAATAATAATAATACTAATAGTACTAAATTTGCTTATATGCAAACGCTTAATTAAGGTAACAGTGTTTTGGTTTCTTGCTTATATCTCGAAAACAGTTACTCCTATCAATTTTTATCTTTTTACTAAAATTCAAGCTGATAAAATTTCCTATAAAATAGTTATTTGCATTTTTCATGTAGGACTAACCATAAGCGAGATATATGATTGAAAATAATTAATATTTAAAAAAAAAGTGCTTTAACAGAAAATGTCTTGTGATTTAAAATACACTTAATTTATTGGGTCCAATACTTTATTAGAAGAAAAAGGAAGTGACATAAAAGTCACTGAAGTCTTCAGAGTCGTTTTTAAATGCTGCAGTTTCGTCTTCGTCTCAAACATTGAAAACTGAATTACATTTTTGTTCAGTAACAGTCACAGTTTTCTTATTGGTTTTTTGCTTATATCTCGAAAACAGTTACTCCTATCAATTTTTATCTTTCTTTCAAAATTAAAGCTGATAAAATTTCCTACAAAATAGTTATTTGCATTTTTCTTGTAGGACCAACCATAAGCGAGTTATAGAGTTGGATATAAATAATATTTAACAAAAATTTGCTTTAAAATAAAATGTTTGAAAAACTGAAATTAAACTAATTTAATTGTGTCTAACACTTTAGTAGAGGAAAAAGAAGAAGACATAAAAGTCACTAAAGGTTTCAAAGTTGTCTTTAATCGTCATATTAATAACAATAACATTAATAATAATAATACTAATAGTACTAAATTTGCTTATATGCAAACGCTTAATTAAGGTAACAGTGTTTTGGTTTCTTGCTCATATCTCGAAAACAGTTACTCCTATCAATTTTTATCTTTCTTTCAAAATTAAAGCTGATAACATTTCCTACAAAATAGTTATTTGCATTTTTCTTGTAGGACCAACCATAAGCGAGTTATAAAGTTGGATATAAATAATATTTAACAAAAACTTGCTTAAAAATAAAATGTTTGAAATACTGAAATTAAACTAAATTAATTGTGTCTAACACTTTAGTAGAGAAAAAAGAAAAAGACATAAAAGTCACCAAAGTCTTCAGAATCGTTTTTAGTCGTCATATTAATAACAATAACATTAATAATAATAATACTAATAGTACTAAATCTGCTTATATGCAAGCGCTTTATTAAGGTAACAGTTTTTTGGTTTCTTGCTTATATCTCGAAAACAGTTACTCCTATAAATTTTTGTCTTTCTTTCAAAATTAAAGCTGATAAAATATTCTACAAAATAGTTATTTGCATTTTTCTTGTAGGACCAACCATAAGCGAGTTATAGAGTTGGATATAAATAATATTTAACAAAAATTTGCTTTAAAATAAAATGTTTGAAAAACTGAAATTAAACTAATTTAACTGTGTCTAACACTTTAGTAGAGAAAAAAGGAAAAGACATAAAAGTCACTAAAGGTTTCAGAGTTGTCTTTAGTTGTCATATTAATAACAATAACATTAATAATAATAATACTAATAGTACTAAATTTGCTTATATGCAAACGCTTAATTAAGGTAACAGTGTTTTGGTTTCTTGCTTATATCTCGAAAACAGTTACTCCTATCAATTTTTATCTTTTTACTAAAATTCAAGCTGATAAAATTTCCTACAAAATAGTTATTTGCATTTTTTATGTAGGACTAACCATAAGCGAGATATAAGATTGAAAATAATTAATATTTAAAAAAGAAGTGCTTTAACAGAAAATGTCTTGTGATTTAAAATACACTTAATTTATTGGGTCCAATACTTTATTAGAAGAAAAAGGAAGTGACATAAAAGTCACTGAAGTCTTCAGAGTCGTTTTTAAATGCTGCAGTTTCGTCTTCGTCTCAAACATTGAAAACCGAATTACATTTTTGTTCAGTAACAGTCACAGTTTTCTTATTGGTTTTTTGCTTATATCTCAAAAACAGTTACTCCTATCAATTTTTATCTTTCTTTCAAAATTAAAGCTGATAAAATTTCCTACAAAATAGTTATTTGCATTTTTTTTGTAGGACCAACCATAAGCGAGTTATAGAGTTGGATATAAATAATATTTAACAAAAATTTGCTTTAAAATAAAATGTTTGAAAAACTGAAATTAAACTAATTTAATTGTGTCTAACACTTTAGTAGAGGAAAAAGAAGACGACGTAAAAATCACTAAAGGTTTCAAAGTTGTCTTTAATCGTCATATTAATAACAATAACATTAATAATAATAATACTAATAGAACTAAATTTGCTTATATGCAAACGCTTAATTAAGGTAACAGTGTTTTGGTTTCTTGCTCATATCTCGAAAACAGTTACTCCTATCAATTTTTATCTTTTTACTAAAATTCAAGCTGATAAAATTTCCTACAAAATAGATATTTGCATTTTTTATGTAGGATTAACCATAAGCGAGATATAAGATTGAAAATAATTAATATTTAAAAAAGAAGTGCTTTAACAGAAAATGTCTTGTGATTTAAAATACACTTAATTTATTAGGTCCAATACTTTATTAGAAAAAAAAGGGGGTGACATATAAGTCACTGAAGTTTTCAGAGTCGATTTTAAATGCTGCATTTTCGTCTTCGTCTCAAACATTGAAAACTAAATTACATTTTTGTTCTGAAACGGTAACAGTTTTTACTTTGGTTTTTTGCTTATATCTCGAAAACAGTTACTCCTATCAATTTTTATCTTTCTTTCAAAATTAAAGCTGATAACATTTCCTACAAAATAGTTATTTGCATTTTCCTTGTAGGACCAACCATAAGCGAGTTATAAAGTTGGATATAAATAATATTTAACAAAAACTTGCTTAAAAATAAAATGTTTGAAATACTGAAATTAAACTAAATTAATTGTGTCTAACACTTTAGTAGAGAAAAAAGAAAAAGACATAAAAGTCACCAAAGTCTTCAGAATCGTTTTTAGTCGTCATATTAATAACAATAACATTAATAATAATAATACTAACAGTACTAAATCTGCTTATATGCAAGCGCTTTATTAAGGTAACAGTTTTTTGGTTTCTTGCTTATATCTCGAAAACAGTTACTCCTATAAATTTTTGTCTTTCTTTCAAAATTAAAGCTGATAAAATATTCTACAAAATAGTTATTTGCATTTTTCTTGTAGGACCAACAATAAGCGAGTTATAGAGTTGGATATAAATAATATATAACAAAAATTTGCTTTAAAATAAAATGTTTGAAAAACTGAAATTAAACTAATTTAATTGTGTTTAACAGAAAATGTCTTGTGATTTAAAATACACTTAATTTATTAGGTCCAATACTTTATTAGAAGAAAAAGAGGGTGACATATAAGTCACTGAAGTCTTCAGAGTCGATTGTAAATGCTGCATTTTCGTCTTCGTCTCAAACATTAAAAACTGAATTACATTTTTGTTCGGAAACGGTAACAGTTTTCACTTTGGTTTTTTGCCTATATCTCGAAAACAATTACTCCTATCAGTTTTTATCTTTTTTTCAAAATAAAGCTAATAAAATTTCCTACAAAATAGTTATTTGCATTTTTCTTGTAGGAACAACCATCAGCGAGTTATAAAGTTGGATATAAATAATATTTAACAAAAACTTGCTTAAAAATTAAATGTTTGAAATACTGAAATTAAACTAAATTAATTGTGTCTAACACTTTAGTAGAGAAAAAAGAAAAAGACATAAAAGTTACCAAAGTCTTCAGAATCGTTTTTAGTCGTCATATTAATAACAATAACATTAATAATAATAATACTAATAGTATTATTTAATTTTTAAGCAAGTTTTTGTTAAATATTATTTATATCCAACTTTATAACTCGCTTATGGTTGGTCCTACAAGAAAAATGCAAATAACTATTTTGTAGAAAATTTTATCAGTTTTATTTTAAAAAAAAATAAAAACTGATAGGAGTAATTGTTTTTGAGATATAAGCAAAAAACCAAAGTGAAAACTGTTACCGTTTCAGAACAAAAATGTAATTCAGTTTTCAATGTTTGAGACGAAGACGAAAATGCAGCATTTACAATCGACTCTGAAGACTTCAGTGACTTATATGTCACCCCCTTTTTCTTCTAATAAAGTATTGGACCTAATAAATTAAGTGTATTTTAAATCACAAGACATTTTCTGTTAAAGCACTTTTTTTTTAATTATTAATTATTTTCAAACTTATATCTCGCTTATGGTTAGTCCTACATGAAAAATGCAAATAACTATTTTGTAGGAAATTTTATCAGCTTGAATTTTAGTAAAAAGATAAAAATTGATAGGAGTAACTGTTTTCGAGATATAAGCAAGAAACCAAAACACTGTTACCTTAATTAAGCGTTTGCATATAAGCAAATTTAGTACTATTAGTATTATTATTATTAATGTTATTGTTATTAATATGATAACTAAAGACAACTCTGAAACCTTTAGTGACTTTTATGTCTTTTCCTTTTTCCTCTACTAAAGTGTTAGACACAGTTAAATTAGTTTAATTTCAGTTTTTCAAACATTTTATTTTAAAGCAAATTTTTGTTATATATTATTTATATCCAACTCTATAACTCGCTTATGGTTGGTCCTACAAGAAAAATGCAAATAACTATTTTGTAGAATATTTTATCAGCTTTAATTTTGAAAGAAAAACAAAAATTCATAGGAGTAACTGTTTTCGAGATATAAGCAAGAAACCAAAAAACTGTTACCTTAATAAAGCGCTTGCATATAAGCAGATTTAGTACTGTTAGTATTATTTTTATTAATGTTATTGTTATTAATATGACGACTAAAAACGATTCTGAAGACTTTGGTGACTTTTATGTCTTTTTCTTTTTTCTCTACTAAAGTGTTAGACACAATTAATTTAGTTTAATTTCAGTATTTCAAACATTTTATTTTTAAGCAAGTTTTTGTTAAATATTATTTATATCCAACTTTATAACTCGCTTATGGTTGGTCCTACAAGAAAAATGCAAATAACTATTTTGTAGGAAATGTTATCAGCTTTAATTTTGAAAGAAAGATAAAAATTGATAGGAGTAACTGTTTTCGAGATATAAGCAAAAAACCAAAGTAAAAACTGTTACCGTTTCAGAACAAAAATGTAATTCAGTTTTCAATATTTGAGACGAAGACGAAAATGCAGCATTTAAAATCGACTCTGAAGACTTCAGTGACTTATATGTCACCCCCTTTTTTTTCTAATAAAGTATTGGACCTAATAAATTAAGTGTATTTTAAATCACAAGACATTTTCTGTTAAAGCACTTCTTTTTTAAATATTAATTATTTTCAATCTTATATCTCGCTTATGGTTTGTCCTACATAAAAAATGCAAATAACTATTTTGTAGGAAATTTTATCAGCTTGAATTTTAGTAAAAAGATAAAAATTGATAGGAGTAACTGTTTTCGAGATATGAGCAAGAAACCAAAACACTGTTACCTTAATTAAGCGTTTGCATATAAGCAAATTTAGTACTATTAGTATTATTATTATTAATGTTATTGTTATTAATATGACGATTAAAGACAACTTTGAAACCTTTAGTGACTTTTATGTCTTCTTCTTTTTCCTCTACTAAAGTGTTAGACACAATTAAATTAGTTTAATTTCAGTTTTTCAAACATTTTATTTTAAAGCAAATTTTTGTTAAATATTATTTATATCCAACTCTATAACTCGCTTATGGTTGGTCCTACAAGAAAAATGCAAATAACTATTTTGTAGGAAATTTTATCAGCTTTAATTTTGAAAGAAAGATAAAAATTGATAGGAGTAACTGTTTTCGAGATATAAGCAAAAAACCAATAAGAAAACTGTGACTGTTACTGAACAAAAATGTAATTCGGTTTTCAATGTTTGAGACGAAGACGAAACTGCAGCATTTAAAAACGACTCTGAAGACTTCAGTGACTTTTATGTCACTTCCTTTTTCTTCTAATAAAGTATTGGACCCAATAAATTAAGTGTATTTTAAATCACAAGACATTTTCTGTTAAAGCACTTTTTTTTTAAATATTAATTATTTTCAATCATATATCTCGCTTATGGTTAGTCCTACATGAAAAATGCAAATAACTATTTTGTAGAAAATTTTATCAGCTTGAATTTTAGTAAAAAGATAAAAATTGATAGGAGTAACTGTTTTCGAGATATAAGCAAGAAACCAAAACACTGTTACCTTAATTAAGCGTTTGCATATAAGCAAATTTAGTACTATTAGTATTATTATTATTAATGTTATTGTTATTAATATGACAACTAAAGACAACTCTGAAACCTTTAGTGACTTTTATGTCTTTTCCTTTTTTCTCTACTAAAGTGTTAGACACAGTTAAATTAGTTTAATTTCAGTTTTTCAAACATTTTATTTTAAAGCAAATTTTTGTTAAATATTATTTATATCCAACTCTATAACTCGCTTATGGTTGGTCCTACAAGAAAAATGCAAATAACTATTTTGTAGGAAATTTTATCAGCTTTAATTTTGAAAAAAAGACAAAAATTTATAAGAGTAACTGTTTTCGAGATATAAGCAAGAAACCAAAAAACTGTTACCTTAATAAAGCGCTTGCATATAAGCAGATTTAGTACTATTAGTATTATTATTATTAATGTTATTGTTATTAATATGACGACTAAAAACGATTCTGAAGACTTTGGTGACTTTTATGTCTTTTTCTTTTTTCTCTACTAAAGTGTTAGACACAATTAATTTAGTTTAATTTCAGTATTTCAAACATTTTATTTTTAAGCAAGTTTTTGTTAAATATTATTTATATCCAACTTTATAACTCGCTTATGGTTGGTCCTACAAGAAAAATGCAAATAACTATTTTGTAGGAAATGTTATCAGCTTTAATTTTGAAAGAAAGATAAAAATTGATAGGAGTAACTGTTTTCGAGATATAAGCAAAAAACCAAAGTAAAAACTGTTACCGTTTCAGAAAAAAATGTAATTCAGTATTCAATGTTTGAGACGAAGACGAAAATGCAGCATTTAAAATCGACTCTAAAGACTTCAGTGACTTATATGTCACTCCCTTTTTTTTCTAATAAAGTATTGGACCTAATAAATTAAATGTATTTTAAATCACAAGACATTTTCTGTTAAAGCACTTCTTTTTTAAATATTAATTATTTTCAATCTTATATCTCGCTTATGGTTAGTCCTACATAAAAAATGCAAATAACTATTTTGTAGGAAATTTTATCAGCTTGAATTTTAGTAAAAAGATAAAAATTGATAGGAGTAACTGTTTTCGAGATATGAGCAAGAAACCAAAACACTGTTACCTTAATTAAGCGTTTGCATATAAGCAAATTTAGTACTATTAGTATTATTATTATTAATGTTATTGTTATTAATATGACGATTAAAGACAACTTTGAAACCTTTAGTGACTTTTATGTCTTCTTCTTTTTCCTCTACTAAAGTGTTAGACACAATTAAATTAGTTTAATTTCAGTTTTTCAAACATTTTATTTTAAAACAAATTTTTGTTAAATATTATTTATATCCAACTCTATAACTCGCTTATGGTTGGTCCTACAAGAAAAATGCAAATAACTATTTTGTAGGAAATTTTATCAGCTTTAATTTTGAAAAAAAGATAAAAAATGATAGGAGTAACTGTTTTCGAGATATAAGCAAAAAACCAATAAGAAAACTGTGACTGTTACTGAACAAAAATGTAATTCGGTTTTCAATGTTTGAGACGAAGACGAAACTGCAGCATTTAAAAACGACTCTGAAGACTTCAGTGACTTTTATGTCACTTCCTTTTTCTTCTAATAAAGTATTGGACCCAATAAATTAGGTGTATTTTAAATCACTAGACATTTTCTGTTAAAGCACTTTTTTTTTAAATATTAATTATTTTCAATCATATATCTCGCTTATGGTTAGTCCTACATGAAAAATGCAAATAACTATTTTGTAGGAAATTTTATCAGCTTGAATTTTAGTAAAAAGATAAAAATTGATAGGAGTAACTGTTTTCGAGATATAAGCAAGAAACCAAAACACTGTTACCTTAATTAAGCGTTTGCATATAAGCAAATTTAGTACTATTAGTATTATTATTATTAATGTTATAGTTATTAATATGACAACTAAAGACAACTCTGAAACCTTTAGTGACTTTTATGTCTTTTCCTTTTTTCTCTACTAAAGTGTTAGACACAGTTAAATTAGTTTAATTTCAGTTTTTCAAACATTTTATTTTAAAGCAAATTTTTGTTAAATATTATTTATATCCAACTCTATAACACGCTTATGGTTGGTCCTACAAGAAAAATGCAAATAACTATTTTGTAGAATATTTTATCAGCTTTAATTTTGAAAGAAAGACAAAAATTCATAGGAGTAACTGTTTTCGAGATATAAGCAAGAAACCAAAAAACTGTTACCTTAATAAAGCGCTTGCATATAAGCAGATTTAGTACTATTAGTATTATTATTATTAATGTTATTGTTATTAATATGACGACTAAAAACGATTCTGAAGACTTTGGTGACTTTTATGTCTTTTTCTTTTTTCTCTACTAAAGTGTTAGACACAATTAATTTAGTTTAATTTCAGTATTTCAAACATTTTATTTTTAAGCAAGTTTTTGTTAAATATTATTTATATCCAACTTTATAACTCGCTTATGGTTGGTCTTTCAAGAAAAATGCAAATAACTATTTTGTAGGAAATGTTATCAGCTTTAATTTTGAAAGAAAGATAAAAATTGATAGGAGTAACTGTTTTCGAGATATAAGCAAAAAACCAAAGTAAAAACTGTTACCGTTTCAGAACAAAAATGTAATTCAGTTTTCAATGTTTGAGACGAAGACGAAAATGCAGCATTTAAAATCGACTCTGAAGACTTCAGTGACTTATATGTCACCCCCTTTTTTTTTTAATAAAGTATTGGACCTAATAAATTATGTGTATTTTAAATCACAAGACATTTTCTGTTAAAGCACTTCTTTTTTAAATATTAATTATTTTCAATCTTATATCTCGCTTATGGTTAGTCCTACATAAAAAATGCAAATAACTATTTTGTAGGAAATTTTATCAGCTTGAATTTTAGTAAAAAGATAAAAATTGATAGGAGTAACTGTTTTCGAAATATGAGCAAGAAACCAAAACACTGTTACCTTAATTAAGCGTTTGCATATAAGCAAATTTAGTACTATTAGTATTATTATTATTAATGTTATTGTTATTAATATGACGAATAAAGACAACTTTGAAACCTCTAGTGACTTTTATGTCTTCTTCTTTTTCCTCTACTAAAGTGTTAGACACAATTAAATTAGTTTAATTTCAGTTTTTCAAACATATTATTTTAAAGCAAATTTTTGTTAAATATTATTTATATCCAACTCTATAACTCGCTTATGGTTGGTCCTACAAGAAAAATGCAAATAACTATTTTGTAGGAAATTTTATCAGCTTTAATTTTGAAAGAAAGATAAAAATTGATAGGAGTAACTGTTTTCGAGATATAAGCAAAAAACCAATAAGAAAACTGTGACTGTTACTGAACAAAAATGTAATTCGGTTTTCAATGTTTGAGACGAAGACGAAACTGCAGCATTTAAAAACGACTCTGAAGACTTCAGTGACTTTTATGTCACTTCCTTTTTCTTCTAATAAAGTATTGGACCCAATAAATTAAGTGTATTTTAAATCACAAGACGTTTTCTGTTAAAGCACTTTTTTTTTAAATATTAATTATTTTCAATCATATATCTCGCTTATGGTTAGTCCTACATAAAAAATGCAAATAACTATTTTGTAGGAAATTTTAACAGCTTGAATTTTAGTAAAAAGATAAAAATTGATAGGAGTAACTGTTTTCGAGATATAAGCAAGAAACCAAAACACTGTTACCTTAATGAAGCGTTTGCATATAAGCAAATTTAGTACTATTAGTATTATTATTATTAATGTTATTGTTATTAATATGACAACTAAAGACAACTCTGAAACCTTTAGTGACTTTTATGTCTTTTCCTTTTTTCTCTACTAAAGTGTTAGACACAGTTAAATTAGTTTAATTTCAGTTTTTCAAACATTTTATTTTAAAGCAATTTTTTGTTAAATATTATTTATATCCAACTCTATAACTCGCTTATGGTTGGTCCTACAAGAAAAACGCAAATAACTATTTTGTAGAATATTTTATCAGCTTTAATTTTGAAAGAAAGACAAAAATTCATAGGAGTAACTGTTTTCGAGATATAAGCAAGAAACCAAAAAACTGTTACCTTAATAAAGCGCTTGCATATAAGCAGATTTAGTACTATTAGTATTATTATTATTAATGTTATTGTTATTAATATGACGACTAAAAACGATTCTGAAGACTTTGGTGACTTTTATGTCTTTTTCTTTTTTCTCTACTAAAGTGTTAGACACAATTAATTTAGTTTAATTTCAGTATTTCAAACATTTTATTTTTAAGCAAGTTTTTGTTAAATATTATTTATATCCAACTTTATAACTCGCTTATGGTTGGTCCTACAAGAAAAATGCAAATAACTATTTTGTAGGAAATGTTATCAGCTTTAATTTTGAAAGAAAGTTAAAAATTGATAGGAGTAACTGTTTTCGAGATATAAGCAAAAAACCAAAGTAAAAACTGTTACCGTTTCAGAACAAAAATGTAATTCAGTTTTCAATGTTTGAGACGAAGACGAAAATGCATCGCTTATGGTTGGTCCTACAAGAAAAATGCAAATAACTATTTTGTAGGAAATTTTATCAGCTTTAATTTTGATAGAAAGATAAAAATTGATAGGAGTAACTGTTTTCGAGATATAAGCAAAAAACCAATAAGAAAACTGTGACTGTTACTGAACAAAAATGTAATTCAGTTTTCAATGTTTGAGACGAAGACGAAACTGCAGCATTTAAAAACGACTCTGAAGACTTCAGTGACTTTTATGTCACTTCCTTTTTCTTCTAATAAAGTATTGGACCCAATAAATTAAGTGTATTTTAAATCACAAGACATTTTCTGTTAAAGCACTTTTTTTTTAAATATTAATTATTTTCAATCATATATCTCGCTTATGGTTAGACCTACATGAAAAATGCAAATAACTATTTTGTAGGAAATTTTATCAGCTTGAATTTTAGTAAAAAGATAAAAATTGATAGGAGTAACTGTTTTCGAGATATAAGCAAGAAACCAAAACACTGTTACCTTAATTAAGCGTTTGCATATAAGCAAATTTAGTACTATTAGTTTTATTATTATTAATGTTATTGTTATTAATATGACAACTAAAGACAACTCTGAAACCTTTAGTGACTTTTATGTCTTTTTCTTTTTCCTCTACTAAAGTGTTAGACTCAATTAATTTAGTTTAATTTCGGTTTTTCAAACATTTTATTTTAAAGCAAATTTTTGTTAAATATTATTTATATCCAACTCTATAACTCGCTTATGGTTGGTCCTACAAAAAAATGCAAATAACTATTTTGTAGGAAATTTTATCAGCTTTAATTTTGAAAAAAAGGTAAAAATTGATAGGAGTAACTGTTTTCGAGATATAAGCAAGAAACCAAAAAAATGTTACGTTAATTAAGCGTTTGCATATAAGCAAATTTAGTACTATTAGTATTATTATTATTAATGTTATTGTTATTAATATGACGACTAAAGACGACTCTGAAACATTTAGTGACTTTTATGTCTTCTCCTTTTTCCTCTACTAAAGTGTTAGACACAATTAATTTAGTTTAATTCCGGTTTTTCAAGCATTTTATTTTAAAGCAAATTTTTGTTAAATATTATTTATATCCAACTCTATAACTCGTTTATGCTTGGTCCTACAAGAAAAATGTAAATAACTATTTTGTTGGAAATTTTATCAGCTTTAATTTTGAAAGAAAGATAAAATTTGATAGGAGTAACTGTTTTCGAGATATAAGCAAAAAACCAATAAGAAAACTGAAACTGTTACTGAACAAAAATGTAATTCAGTTTTCAATGTTTGAGACGAAGTCAAAAATGCAGCATTTAAAAACGACTCTGAAGACTTCAGTGACTTTTATGTCACCTCCTTTTTCTTCTAATAAAGTATTGGACCCAACAAATTAAGTGTATTTTAAATCACAAGACATTTTCTGTTAAAACACTTTTTTTTAATTAATAATTATTTTCAAACTTATATCTCGCTTATGGTTAGTTCTACATGAAAAATGCAAATAACTATTTTGTAGGAAATTTTATCACCTTTAATTTTGGTGAAAAAGTAAAAATTGATAGGAGTAACTGTTTTCGAGATATAGGCAAAAAACAAATAAACTGTTACCTTAATTAAGCGCTTGCATATAAGCAAATTTAGTACTACTAGTATTGTTATTATAAATGCTATTGTTATTAATATGACGACTATAGACAACTTTAAAACTTTAGTGACTTTTATGTCTCTCCTTATTCCTCTACTAAAGTGTTAGACACAATTAATTTAGTTTAATTTCGGTTTTTCAAACATTTTATTTTAAAGCAAATTTTTGTTGAAGATTATTTATATCCAACTCTATAACTCGCTTATGGTTGGTCTTACAAAAGAAATGCAAACAACTATTTAAAACAAATTTTTGTTAAATATTAAAAACTATAAAATGGCTTAGATTGCGTAAAAACACAGATCACACATGATCTTTTGCATAAAAATGAGAAAACGCTCATGTAACACACAAAATAAGCTCCATTTTTCCTTTTTAAAAGTATTATTATTATTATTATTATTATTATTATTATTGTTATTATTATTATTATTATTATTATTATTATTATTATTATTATTATTATTATTATTATTAAAAACTTATATTAAACAGACAGAAAACGTCGTATTCTGACACAACTTAAAACACAGATCACACATGATCTTTTGCATAGAAATGAGAAAACGCTCATATAACACAAAATAAGCTTCATTTTGGCTTAGAAAACTAAGCTTACTTTTACTACTACTATTATTTTTATTTTTATTATTATTATTATTATTACTATTATTTTTATTATTATTATTACTATTATTATTATTGTTATTATTATTATTATTATTATTATTATTATTATTAATATTATTATTATTGAAGACCGATTATAACTTTTGTATAGTAAATGTTTTTACACCAGTTTTAAAATGAGTTATTAATTTTAGACAATTTCTTGCCTAAAAACACAGATCACAGATGATCTCTTGCATAGAAATGAGAAAACGCTCATATAACACACAAAATAAGCATCATTTTTGCTTAGAAAAACAAAGCTTTAATTTAGAAAGAAATTCATTATTATAAGTATTATTATCATTATTATTATTATTATTATTATTATTATTATTATTATTATTATTATTATTATTAACTTTTGTATAGTAAATGTTTTTATACCAGTTTTAAAATGAGTTATTAATTTTATTCAATTTCTTGCCTAAAAACACAGATCACAGATGATCTCTTGCATAGAAATGAGAAAACGCTCATATAACACACAAAATAAGCATCATTTTTGCTTAGAAAAACTAAGCTTTAATTTAGAAAGAAATTCATTATTATAAGTATTATTATCATTATTATTATTATTATTATTATTATTATTATTTCTTTTATTACTATTATTATTATTATTATTATTACTATTATTATTATTATTATTATTACTATTATTATTATTATTATTATTATTATTATTATTATTATTATTATTATTAACTTTTGTATAGTAAATGTTTTTATACCAGTTTTAAAATGAGTTATTAATTTTAGACAATTTCTTGCCTAAAAATACAGATCACAGATGATTTCTTGCATAGAAATGAGAAAGCGCTCATATAACACACAAAATAAGCTTCATTTTTCCAAGCAAAAATGAAGCTTATTTTGTGTGTTATATGAGCGCTTTCTCATTTCTATGCAAGAAATCATCTGTGATTAAAGCACTTTCTTTTTAAATATTAATTATTATCAAACTTATATCTCGCTTATGGTTAGTCCTACATGAGAAATGCAAATAACTATTTTGTAGGAAATTTTATCAGCTTTAATTTTAGTAAAAAGATAAAAATTGATAGGAGTAACTGTTTTCGAGATATAAGCAAGGAACCAGAAAACTGTTACCTTAATTAAGGCCTTGCATATAAGCAAATTTAGTACTAAAAACAACTCTGAAGACTTTGGTGACTTTTATGTCTTCTTCTTTTTCCTCTACTAAAGTGTTAGACACAATTAATTTAGTTTAATTTCGGTTTTTCAAACATTTTATTTTAAAGCAAATTTTTGTTAAAGATTATTTATATCAAACTCTATAACTCGCTTATGGTTGGTTCCACAAAAAAAATGCGAATAACTATTTTGTAGAAAATTTTATCAGCTTTAATTTTGAAAGAAAGATAAAAATTGATAGGAGTAACTGTTCTCGAGATATAAGCAAAAAACCGATAAGAAAACTGTAACTGTTACTGAACAAAAATGTAATTCAGTTTTCAATGTTTGAGACAAAGACGAAAATGCATCATTTAAAATCGACTCTGAAGCCTTCAGTGACCTTTCTGTCACCTCCTTTTTCTTCTAATAAAGTATTGGACCCAATAAATTAAGTGTATTTTAAATTACAAGACATTTTCTGTTAAAGTTCATTTTTTTTTAAATATTAATTATTTTCAAACTTATATCTCGCTTATGGTTAGTCCTACATGAAAAATGCAAATAACTATTTTGTAGGAAATTTTATCAGCTTTAATTTTAGTGAAAAGATAAAAATTGATAGGAGTAACTGTTTTCGAGATATAAGCAAGAAACCAAAAAACTGTTACCTTAATTAAGGGCTTGCATATTATATCTCGAAAACAGTTACTCCAATCAATTTTTATCTTTTTTTCAAAATTAAAGCTGATAAAATTTCCTACAAAATAGTTATTTGCATTTTTTTGTAGGACCAACCATAAGCGAGTTATAGAGTTGGATATAAGTAATCTTTAACAAAAATTTGCTTTAAAATATAATGTTTGAAAAACCGAAATTAAACTAAATTAAGACTAACACTTTAGTAAAGGAAAAACGAGAAGACATAAAAGTCACCAAAGTCTTGAGAGTCGTTTTTAGTCGTCATATTAATAACAATAACATTAATATTAATAATACTAATATTATTAAATTTGCTTATACGCAAGCGCTTAATTAAGGTAACAGTTTTTTGGTTTCTTGCTTATATCTCGAAAACAGTTACTCCTATCAATTTTTATCTTTTTACTAAAACTAAAGCTGATAAAATTTCCTACAAAATACTAATTTGCATTTTTCTTGTAGGACTAACCATAAGCGAGATATAAGTTTGAAAATAATTAATATTTAAAAAGAAGTGCTTTAACAGAAAATGTCTTGTGATTTAAAATACACTTAATTTAATGGGTCCAATACTTTATTAGAAAAAAAAGGAGGAGACATAAAAGTCACTGAAGTCTTCAGAGTCGAACATTGAAAACTGAATTACATTTTTGTTCAGTAACAGTTACAGTTTTCTTATTGGTTTTTTGCTTATATCTCGAAAACAGTTACTCCTATCAATTTTTATCTTTCTTTCAAAATTAAAGCTGATAAAATTTTCTACAAAATAGTTATTCGCATTTTTTTTGTAGGACCAACCGTAAGCGAGTTATAGAGTTGATGCAAATAACTATTTTGTAGGAAATTTTATCAGCTTTAATTTTGACAGAAAGATAAAAATTGATAGGAGTAACTGTTTTCGAGATATAAGCAAAAAACCAATAAGAAACCTGTGACTGTTACTGAACAAAAATGTAATTCAGTTTTCAATGTTTGAGACGAAGACGAAACTGCAGCATTTAAAATCGACTCTGAAGACTTCAGTGACTTATATGTCACCCCCTTTTTTTTTAATAAAGTATTGGACCTAATAAATTAAGTGTATTTTAAATCACAAGACATTTTCTGTTAAAGCACTTTTTTTTTAAATATTAATTATTTTCAATCATATATCTCGCTTATGGTTAGTCCTACATGAAAAATGCAAATAACTATTTTGTAGGAAATTTTATCAGCTTGAATTTTAGTAAAAAGATAAAAATTGATAGGAGTAACTGTTTTCGAGATATAAGCAAGAAACCAAAACACTGTTACCTTAATTAAGCGTTTGCATATAAGCAAATTTAGTACTATTAGTATTATTATTATTAATGTTATTGTTATTAATATGACAACTAAAGACAACTCTGAAACCTTTAGTGACTTTTATGTCTTTTCCTTTTTTCTCTACTAAAGTGTTAGACACAGTTAAATTAGTTTAATTTCAGTTTTTCAAACATTTTATTTTAAAGCAAATTTTTGTTAAATATTATTTATATCCAACTCTATAACTCGCTTATGGTTGGTCCTACAAGAAAAATGCAAATAACTATTTTGTAGAATATTTTATCAGCTTTAATTTTGAAAGAAAGACAAAAATTCATAGGAGTAACTGTTTTCGAGATATAAGCAAGAAACCAAAAAACTGTTACCTTAATAAAGCGCTTGCATATAAGCAGATTTAGTACTATTAGTATTATTATTATTAATGTTATTGTTATTAATATGACGACTAAAAACGATTCTGAAGACTTTGGTGACTTTTATGTCTTTTTCTTTTCTCTACTAAAGTGTTAGACACAATTAATTTAGTTTAATTTCAGTATTTCAAACATTTTATTTTTAAGCAAAATTTTTGTTAAATATTATTTATATCCAACTTTATAACTCGCTTATGGTTGGTCCTACAAGAAAAATGCAAATAACTATTTTGTAGGAAATGTTATCAGCTTTAATTTTGAAAGAAAGATAAAAATTGATAGGAGTAACTGTTTTCGAGATATAAGCAAAAAACCAAAGTAAAAACTGTTACCGTTTCAGAACAAAAATGTAATTCAGTTTTCAATGTTTGAGACGAAGACGAAAATGCAGCATTTAAAATCGACTCTGAAGACTTCAGTGACTTATATGTCACCCCCTTTTTTTTTAATAAAGTATTGGACCTAATAAATTAAGTGTATATTAAATCACAAGACATTTTCTGTTAAAGCACTTCTTTTTTAAATATTAATTATTTTCAATCTTATATCTCGCTTATGGTTAGTCCTACATAAAAAATGCAAATAACTATTTTGTAGGAAATTTTATCAGCTTGAATTTTAGTAAAAAGACAAAAATTGATAGGAGTAACTGTTTTCGAGATATGAGCAAGAAACCAAAACACTGTTACCTTAATTAAGCGTTTGCATATATGCAAATTTAGTACTATTAGTATTATTATTATTAATGTTATTGTTATTAATATGACGATTAAAGACAACTTTGAAACCTTTAGTGACTTTTATGTTTTCTTCTTTTTCCTCTACTAAAGTGTTAGACACAATTAAATTAGTTTAATTTCAGTTTTTCAAACATTTTATTTTAAAGCAAATTTTTGTTAAATATTATTTATATCCAACTCTATAACTCGCTTATGGTTGGTCCTACAAGAAAAATGCAAATAACTATTTTGTAGGAAATTTTATCAGCTTTAATTTTGACAGAAAGATAAAAATTGATAGGAGTAACTGTTTTCAAGACATAAGCAAGAAACCAAAACACTGTTATTTTAATTAAGCGTTTGCATATAAGCAAATTTAGTACTATTAGTATTATTATTATTAATGTTATTGTTATTAATATGACGATTAATGACAACTTTGAAACCTTTAGTGTATTTATGTCTTCTTCTTTTTCCTCTACTAAAGTGTTAGACACAATTAAATTAGTTTAATTTCAGTTTTTCAAACATTTTATTTTAAAGCAAATTTTTGTTAAATATTATTTATATCCAACTCTATAACTCGCTTATGGTTGGTCCTACAAGAAAAATGCAAATAACTATTTTGTAGGAAATTTATTATCAGCTTTAATTTTGAAAGAAAGATAAAAATTGATAGGAGTAACTGTTTTCGAGATATAAGCAAAAAACCAAAGTAAAAACTGTTACCGTTTCAGAACAAAAATGTAATTCAGTTTTCAATGTTTGAGACGAAGACGAAAATGCAGCATTTAAAATCGACTCTGAAGACTTCAGTGACTTATATGTCACCCCCTTTTTTTTCTAATAAAGTATTGGACCTAATAAATTAAGTGTATTTTAAATCACAAGACATTTTCTGTTAAAGAACTTCTTTTTTAAAAATTAATTATTTTCAATCTTATATCTCGCTTATGGTTAGTCCTACATAAAAAATGCAAATAACTATTTTGTAGGAAATTTTATCAGCTTGAATTTTAGTAAAAAGATAAAATCTGATAGGAGTAACTGTTTTCGAGATATGAGCAAGAAACCAAAACACTGTTACCTTAATGAAGCGTTTGCATATAAGCAAATTTAGTACTATTAGTATTATTATTATTAATGTTATTGTTATTAATATGACGATTAAAGACAACTTTGAAACCTTTAGTGACTTTTATGTCTTCTTCTTTTTCCTCTACTAAAGTGTTAGTCACAATTAAATTAGTTTAATTTCAGTTTTTCAAACATTTTATTTTAAAGCAAATTTTTGTTAAATATTATTTATATCCAACTCTATAACTCGCTTATGGTTGGTCCTACAAGAAAAATGCAAATAACTATTTTGTAGGAAATTTTATCAGCTTTAATTTTGAAAGAAAGACAAAAATTGATAGGAGTAACTGTTTTCGAGATATAAGCAAGAAACCAAAAAACTGTTACCTTAATAAAGCGCTTGCATATAAGCAGATTTAGTACTATTAGTATTATTATTATTAATGTTATTGTTATTAATATGACGACTAAAAACGATTCTGAAGACTTTGGTGACTTTTATGTCCTTTTCTTTTTTCTCTACTAAAGTGTTAGACACAATTAATTTAGTTTAATTTCAGTATTTCAAACATTTTATTTTTAAGCAAGTTTTTGTTAAATATTATTTATATCCAACTCTATAACTCGCTTATGGTTGGTCCTACAAGAAAAATGCAAATAACTATTTTGTAGGAAATTTTATCAGCTTTAATTTTGACAGAAAGATAAAAATTGATAGGAGTAACTGTTTTCGAGATATAAGCAAAAAACCAATAAGAAAACTGTGACTGTTACTGAACAAAAATGTAATTCAGTTTTCAATGTTTGAGTCGAAGACGAAACTGCAGCATTTAAAAACGACTCTGAAGACTTCAGTGACTTTTATGTCACTTCCTTTTTCTTCTAATAAAGTATTGGACCCAATAAATTAAGTGTATTTTAAATCACAAGACATTTTCTGTTAAAGCACTTTTTTTTAAATATTAATTATTTTCAATCTTATATCTCGCTTATGGTTAGTCCTACATGAAAAATGCAAATAACTATTTTGTAGGAAATTTTATCAGCTTGAATTTTAGTAAAAAAATAAAAGTTGATAGGAGTAACTGTTTTCGAGATATAAGCAAGAAACCAAAACACTGTTACCTTAATTAAGCGTTTGCATATAAGCAAATTTAGTACTATTAGTATTATTATTATTAATGTTATTGTTATTAATATGACAACTAAAGACAACTCTGAAACCTTTAGTGACTTTTATGTCTTTTCCTTTTTCCTCTACTAAAGTGTTAGACACAGTTAAATTAGTTTAATTTCAGTTTTTCAAACATTTTATTTTAAAGCAAATTTTTGTTAAAAATTATTTATATCCAACTCTATAACTCGCTTATGGTTGGTCCTACAAGAAAAATGCAAATAACTATTTTGTAGGAAATTTTATCAGCTTTAATTTTGAAAAAAAGACAAAAGTTCATAGGAGTAACTGTTTTCGAGATATAAGCAAGAAACCAAAAAACTGTTACCTTAATAAAGCGCTTGCATATTAGCAGATTTAGTACTATTAGTATTATTATTATTAATGTTATTGTTATTAATATGACGACTAAAAACGATTCTGAAGACTTTGGTGACTTTTATGTCTTTTTCTTTTTTCTCTACTAAAGTGTTAGACACAATTAATTTAGTTTAATTTCAGTATTTCAAACATTTTATTTTTAAGCAAGTTTTTGTTAAATATTATTTATATCCAACTTTATAACTCGCTTATGGTTGGTCTTACAAGAAAAATGCAAATAACTATTTTGTAGGAAATGTTATCAGCTTTAATTTTGAAAGAAAGATAAAAATTGATAGGAGTAACTGTTTTCGAGATATAAGCAAAAAACGAAAGTAAAAACTGTTACCGTTTCAGAACAAAAATGTAATTCAGTTTTCAATGTTTGAGACGAAGACGAAAATGCAGCATTTAAAATCGACTCTGAAGACTTCAGTGACTTATATGTCACCCCCTTTTTTTCTAATAAAGTATTGGACCTAATAAATTAAGTGTATTTTAAATCACAAGACATTTTCTGTTAAAGCACTTCTTTTTTAAATATTAATTATTTTCAATCTTATATCTCGCTTATGGTTAGTCCTACATAAAAAATGCAAATAATTATTTTGTAGGAAATTTTATCAGCTTGAATTTTAGTAAAAAGATAAAAGTTGATAGGAGTAACTGTTTTCGAGATATGAGCAAGAAACCAAAACACTGTTACCTTAATTAAGCGTTTGCATATAAGCAAATTTAGTACTATTAGTATTATTATTATTAATGTTATTGTTATTAATATGACGATTAAAGACAACTTTGAAACTTTTAGTGACTTTTATGTCTTCTTCTTTTTCCTCTACTAAAGTGTTAGACACAGTTAAATTAGTTTAATTTCAGTTTTTCAAACATTTTATTTTAAAGCAAATTTTTGTTAAATATTATTTATATCCAACTCTATAACTCGCTTATGGTTGGTCCTACAAGAAAAATGCAAATAACTATTTTGTAGAATATTTTATCAGCTTTAATTTTGAAAAAAAGACAAAAATTCATAGGAGTAACTGTTTTCGAGATATAAGCAAGAAACCAAAAAACTGTTACCTTAATAAAGCGCTTGCATATAAGCAGATTTAGTACTATTAGTATTATTATTATTAATGTTATTGTTATTAATATGACGACTAAAAACGATTCTGAAGACTTTGGTGACTTTTATGTCTTTTTCTTTTTTCTCTACTAAAGTGTTAGACACAATTAATTTTGTTTAATTTCAGTATTTCAAACATTTTATTTTTAAGCAAGTTTTTGTTAAATATTATTTATATCCAACTTTATAACTCGCTTATGGTTGGTCCTACAAGAAAAGTGCAAATAACTATTTTGTAGGAAATGTCATCAGCTTTAATTTTGAAAGAAAGATAAAAATTGATAGGAGTAACTGTTTTCGAGATATAAGCAAAAAACCAAAGTAAAAACTGTTACCGTTTCAGAACAAAAATGTAATTCAGTTTTCAATGTTTGAGACGAAGACGAAAATGCAGCATTTAAAATTGACTCTGAAGACTTCAGTGACTTATATGTCACCCCCTTTTTTTTAATAAAGTATTGGACCTAATAAATTAAGTGTGTTTTAAATCACAAGACATTTTCTGTTAAAGCACTTCTTTTTTAAATATTAATTATTTTCAATCTTATATCTCGCTTATGGTTAGTCCTATATAAAAAATGCAAATAACTATTTTGTAGGAAATTTTATCAGCTTGAATTTTATTAATAAAATAAAAATTGATAGGAGTAACTGTTTTCGAGATATGAGCAAGAAACCAAAACACTGTTACCTTAATTAAGCGTTTGCATATAAGCAAATTTAGTACTATTAGTATTATTATTATTAATGTTATTGTTATTAATATGACAACTAAAGACAACTCTGAAACCTTTAGTGACTTTTATGTCTTTTTCTTTATCCTCTACTAAAGTGTTAGACTCAATTAATTTAGTTTAATTTCGGTTTTTCAAACATTTTATTTTAAAGCAAATTTTTGTTAAATATTATTTATATCCAACTCTATAACTCGCTTATGGTTGGTCCTACAAAAAAATGCAAATAACTATTTTGTAGGAAATTTTATCAGCTTTAATTTTGAAAAAAAGATAAAAATTGATAGGAGTAACTGTTTTCGAGATATAAGCAAGAAACCAAAAAAATGTTACGTTAATTAAGCGTTTGCATATAAGCAAATTTAGTACTATTAGTATAATTATTATTAATGTTATTGTTATTAATATGACGACTAAAGACGACTCTGAAACATTTAGTGACTTTTATGTCTTCTCCTTTTTCCTCTACTAAAGTGTTAGACACAATTAATTTAGTTTAATTCCGGTTTTTCAAGCATTTTATTTTAAAGCAAATTTTTGTTAAATATTATTTATATCCAACTCTATAACTCGTTTATGCTTGGTCCTACAAGAAAAATGTAAATAACTATTTTGTTGGAAATTTTATCAGCTTTAATTTTGAAAAAAAGATAAAATTTGAAAGGAGTAACTGTTTTCGAGATATAAGCAAAAAACCAATAAGAAAACTGTAACAGTTACTGAACAAAAATGTAATTCAGTTTTCAATGTTTGAGACGAAGTCAAAAATGCAGCATTTAAAAACGACTCTGAAGACTTCAGTGACTTTTATGTCACCTCCTTTTTCTTCTAATAAAGTATTGGACCCAACAAATTAAGTGTATTTTAAATCACAAGACATTTTCTGTTAAAACACTTTTTTTTAATTAATAATTATTTTCAAACTTATATCTCGCTTATGGTTAGTTCTACATGAAAAATGCAAATAACTATTTTGTAGGAAATTTTATCACCTTTAATTTTGGTAAAAAAGTAAAAATTGATAGGAGTAACTGTTTTCGAGATATAGGCAGAAAACAAAAAAACTGTTACCTTAATTAAGCGCTTGCATATAAGCAAATTTAGTACTATTAGTATTGTTATTATAAATGTTATTGTTATTAATATGACGACTAAAGACAACTTTAAGACTTTAGTGACTTTTATGTCTCTCCTTTTTCCTCTACTAAAGTGTTAGACACAATTAATTTAGTTTAATTTCGGTTTTTCAAACATTTTATTTTAAAGCAAATTTTTGTTAAATATTAAAAACTATAAAATGGCTTAGATTGCCTAAAAACACAGATCACACATGATCTTTTGTATAAAAATGAGAAAACGCTCATGTAACACACAAAATAAGCTCCATTTTTCCTTTTTAAAAGTATTATTATTATTATTACTTTTGTTACTATTACTATTATTATTATTATTATTATTATTATTGTTATTATTATTATTATTATTATTATTATTATTATTATTATTATTATTATTATTATTATTATTATTATTATTATTATTATTATTAAAAACTTATATTAAACAGACAGAAAACGTCGTATTCTGACACAACTTAAAACACAGATCACACATGATCTTTTGCATAGAAATGAGAAAACGCTCATATAACACAAAATAAGCTTCATTTTGGCTTAGAAAACTAAGCTTACTTTTACTACTACTATTATTTTTATTTTTATTATTATTATTATTATTATTACTATTATTTTTATTATTATTATTACTATTATTATTATTATTAATATTATTATTATTATTATTATTGTTATTATTATTATTATTATTATTATTAATATTATTATTATTAAAGACCGATTATAACTTTTGTATAGTAAATGTTTTTATACCAGTTTTAAAATGAGTTATTAATTTTATTCAATTTCTTGCCTAAAAACACAGATCACAGATGATCTCTTGCATAGAAATGAGAAAACGCTCATATAACACACAAAATAAGCATCATTTTTGCTTAGAAAAACTAAGCTTTAATTTAGAAAGAAATTCATTATTATAAGTATTATTATCATTATTATTATTATTATTACTATTATTATTATTATTATTATTATTATTATTATTATTATTATTATTATTATTATTATTATTATTATTATTATTATTATTATTATTATTATTATTATTATTATTGTTATTATTATTATTATTAACTTTTGTATAGTAAATGTTTTTATACCAGTTTTAAAATGAGTTATCAATTTTAGACAATTTCTTGCCTAAAAATACAGATCACAGATGATTTCTTGCATAGAAATGAGAAAGCGCTCATATAACACACAAAATAAGCATCATTTTTGCTTAGAAAAACTAAGCTTTAAATTAGAAAGAAATTCATTATTATAAGTATTATTATCATTATTACTATTATTATTATTATTATTACTATTATTATTATTATTATTATTATTATTATTATTATTATTATTATTATTATTATTATTATTATTATTATTATTATTATTATTATTATTATTATTATTATTATTATTATTAACTTTTGTATAGTAAATGTTTTTATACCAATTTTAAAATGAGTTATTAATTTTATTCAATTTCTTGCCTAAAAACACAGATCACAGATGATCTCTTGCATAGAAATGAGAAAACGCTCAGATAACACAAAATAAGCATCATTTTTGCTTAGAAAAACTAAGCTTTAATTTAGAAAGAAATTTATTATTATAAGTATTATTATCATTATTATTATTATTATTATTATTGTTTCTTTTATTACTATTATTATTATTATTATTATTATTATTATTATTATTATTATTATTATTATTATTATTATTATTAACTTTTGTATAGTAAATGTTTTTATACCAGTTTTAAAATGAGTTATTAATTTTATTCAATTTCTTGCCTAAAAACACAGATCACAGATGATCTCTTGCATAGAAATGAGAAAACGCTCATATAACACACAAAATAAGCATCATTTTTGCTTAGAAAAACTAAGCTTTAAATTAGAAAGAAATTCATTATTATAAGTATTATTATCATTATTACTATTATTATTATTATTATTACTATTATTATTATTATTATTATTATTATTATTATTATTATTATTATTATTATTATTATTATTAATATTATTATTATTAAAGACCGATTATAACTTTTGTATAGTAAATGTTTTTATACCAGTTTTAAAATGAGTTATTAATTTTAGACAATTTCTTGCCTAAAAACACAGATCACAGATGATTTCTTGCATAGAAATGAGAAAGCGCTCATATAACACACAAAATAAGCTCATTTTTGCTTAGAAAACTAAGCTTACTTTTATTTCTATTATTATTTTTATTATTATTATTATTATTATTATTATTATTATTATTATTATTATTATTATTATTATTATTATTATTATTATTATTATTGTTATTATTATTATTATTAACTTTTGTATAGTAAATGTTTTTATGCCAGTTTTAAAATGAGTTATTAATTTTAGACAATTTCTTGCCTAAAAATACAGATCACAGATGATTTCTTGCATAGAAATGAGAAAGCGCTCATATAACACACAAAATAAGCATCATTTTTGCTTAGAAAAACTAAGCTTTAAATTAGAAAGAAATTCATTATTATAAGTATTATTATCATTATTACTATTATTATTATTATTATTATTATTATTATTATTATTATTATTATTATTATTATTATTATTATTATTATTATTATTATTATTATTATTAACTTTTGTATAGTAAATGTTTTTATACCAGTTTTAAAATGAGTTATTAATTTTATTCAATTTCTTGCCTAAAAACACAGATCACAGATGATCTCTTGCATAGAAATGAGAAAACGCTCATATAACACACAAAATAAGCATCATTTTTGCTTAGAAAAACTAAGCTTTAATTTAGAAAGAAATTCATTATTATAAGTATTATTATCATTATTATTATTATTATTATTATTATTATTTCTTTTATTACTATTATTATTATTATTATTATTACTATTATTATTATTATTATTATTATTATTATTATTATTATTATTATTATTATTATTATTATTATTATTATTATTATTATTATTATTAACTTTTGTATAGTAAATGTTTTTATACCAGTTTTAAAATGAGTTATTAATTTTATTCAATTTCTTGCCTAAAAACACAGATCACAGATGATCTCTTGCATAGAAATGAGAAAACGCTCATATAACACACAAAATAAGCATCATTTTTTCTTAGAAAAACTAAGCTTTAATTTAGAAAGAAATTCATTATTATAAGTATTATTATCATTATTATTATTATTATTATTATTATTATTATTATTATTATTATTATTATTATTATTATTGTTATTATTATTATTATTATTAAAAACTTATATTAAACAGACAGAAAACGTCGTATTCTGACACAAAAAAACGAATTACGTTATAGACTTGACGAGAACGGCGTATCTCGGACTCTTATAGGACTCTTATAGGGTCAAAAATTATTAGTTTGGATTAAAACAAATTATTTTTGTTGACTCTCAGTCTGAATTGTTCATCAGTTCAAACAAAAACGGCTTACTTTAGACGATCTTTTGCTTTGAACAAGAAAACTTACATCGAACAGACTAAAAACGTATTAATCTGGCATAAAAGAGCAATTTATGTATCACTTTGGATAAAGGCAGCTAATCCTATTCGTTTCATTGCTTAAAATAGACAAAATTGTTAATAAATCTAACAAAAACGCTGTATTCTAGCACAAAATACTAATTACATTATAGTTTCGACGAGAATAGCTTATTTGGAATGATTCTATGCTTCCAAACGAGTAAATTTTTAATAAACAGATGCCAAACATCATGTTTTGTCCTATAAAGACATTTTATATTGCAGTTTGTATTAAAACAAAATATTTTCGTTGATTCTTTGTTAGAAGCAGCAAACCTAACATTAAAGAATCTGAAAACTTTGTATTCGGACACAAACCACCGAATTTTGTTTCAGTTTAGACAAAAACGGTTGATTTTCGACAATATTTTGCTTTGAACAAGAAAGCTTATATCAAACTGACTAAAAACGTCTTATTTTAGCACAAAACAAAAGATTTGCGTTATAGTCTTAAAGCTGATTCATGCCACAGTTTGGATAAAAACCAATTATTTTTGTTAATTCATTGTTACAAACAAGAAACCTTACATCAAAGAAACTGAAAACCCCTTATTTAGGCACAGAAATTCGAATTACGTTTCAGTCTGGACAAAAACTGCTTATTTTAGACGATCCTTTGTTTTGAACACGAAAACTTACATTAAAAAGATTAAAAACGTCTTATTCTGGCTGAAAACTGCAAATTATATATTACTCTAGATAAAAGCAATTTATCCTGATTACTCCTTTACTTAGAATAGAGTAAACTTGTATAAAACTTAATGAAAACTTTAAATTTCGTCTCAAAGAAATAATTTACGTTATAGTTTTGACCAGCACTGTTTATTTCAAACGAAATTATGATTCGAAACTAATGAACTTTTATGGGGCAGATGCAAAACCACATATTACCATATAAAGCGTTGTTTTAAAGCAAAGTATTACCTTTTGCAACAAGAAATTTCACGTCAAAGAAACTGAAAACTTCGTATCCATACATAAATATCTAATTACGTATCAGTTTAGGCAAATACAGCTTATTTTAAACGATTCCTTGCTATAAACAAGAAAAATTTTATCAAGCATATTGAAAACGTCTTATTCTCGAAAATAAGAGCAAATTATGTATCAGTTTTAACAAAAGCGGATTACTCTGTTTGATTCTATGCTTAGAGTAGAGTAAACTACTATAAAACGTAATGAAAACTCTATATTCAAGCTCAAAAGAACAAATTACGTTATAGTTTTGACAAAAAAAAATATTTCGGACGATTACATACTTCGAAGTAAGCAAACTTTAATTGAACATGTGCAAAAGCTAATACTTTGCTTTAAAATAATGATTTATGTGGTAATATGGTATTTTGCATCTGTCCTATAAAAGTTTACCCGTTTCGCTCCATTGAATCATTAGAAATAAATTATTTTGACACAACAACAACACAAATAATTTGTTTTTGTTTAAACTGTAACATAAGTCGCTTTTATAAAACGAACTAAGACGTTTGGCATCTGCTTAGTGAAAGTTTTCTCGTTTGGGGGCATAAAATCGTTTGAAATTAACAGTTCTGGTCAAAACTATTACGAAAATTATTTCTTTGTATCACTTTAAAGATTTGCGTTATAGTCTTGACGAGAACTGCTAATTTCAAACGATTCTATGCTTTGAAACCAGTATACTTTCACTGAACAGAGACAAAACGTCTGATTTCGCCTTTAAAAAACAATTTATGTCACAGTTTGGATTAAAACCAATGATTTTCGTTTATTCATTGTTACAAACAAGAAACCTTACATCAAAGAAACTGAAAACCTCTTATTCAGGCCCAGAAAATCAAATTACGTTTCAGTCTGGACACAAATTGCTTATTTTAGACGATTCTTTCTTTTGAACACGAAAACTTACATTAAAAAGATTAAAAACGTCTTATTCTGGCTCAAAACTGCAAATTATGTATTACTTTGGATAAAAGCAGTTTATCCTGATTACTCCTTTGCTTAAAGTAGAGCAAACTTGTATAAAACTTAATGTAAACTTTAAATTTCGTCTCAAAGAAATAATTTACGTTATAGTTTTGACCAGAACTGTTAATTTCAAACGATTTTATGCCCCCAAACGAGAAAACTTTCACTAAACAGAAAAAGTATTAGCTTTTGCACTTGTTCAATTAAAGTTTGCTTACTTCGAAATATGTAGTCGTCCGAAATAATTTTTTTTTGTCAAAACTATAACGTAATTTGTTCTTTTGAGCTTGAATATAGAGTTTTCATTACGTTTTATAGTAGTTTACTCTACTCTAAGCATAGAATCAAACAGAGTAATCCGCTTTTGTTAAAACTGATACATAATTTGCTCTTATTTTCGAGAATAAGACATTTTCAATATGTTTGATAAAATTTTTCTTGTTTATAGCAAGGAATCGTTTAAAATAAGCTGTATTTGCCTAAACTGATACGTAATTCGATATTTGTGCATGGATACGATGTTTTCAGTTTCTTTGACGTGAAATTACTTGTTGCAAAAGGTAATAATTTGCTTTAAAACAACGTTTTATATTGTAATATGTGGTTTTGCATCTGCCCCATAAAAGTTCATTAGTTTCGAATCATAAAATCGTTTGAAATAAACAGTGCTGTTCAAAACTATAACGTAAATTATTTCTTTGAGACGAAATTTAAAGTTTTTATTAAGTTTTATACAAGTTTACTCTATTCTAAGTAAAGGAGTAATCAGGATAAATTGCTTTTATCTAGAGTAATATATAATTTGCAGTTTTCAGCCAGAATAAGACGTTTTTAATCTTTTTAATGTAAGTTTTTGTATTCAAAACAAAGGATCGTCTAAAGTAAGCAGTTTTTGTTCAGATTGAAACGTAATTCGAATTTCTGTGCCTGAATAAGGGGTTTTCAGTTACTTTGATGTAAGGTTTCATGTTTGTAACAATGAATTAACGAAAATAATTGGTTTTTATCCAAACTGTGGCATGAATCATTTTTAAAAGGCGAAATAAGATGTTTTTCCTCTGTACAGTGAAAGTTTACTCGTTTCAAAGCATAGAACCGTTTTAAATTAACAGCTCTCGTTAAGACTATAACGCAAATCTTTTGTTTTGTGCTAAAATAAGACGTTTTTAGTCAGTTTGATATAAGTTTTCTTGTTCAAAGCAAAATATTGTCGAAAATCAACCGTTTTTGTCTAAACTGATACAAAATTCGGTGGTTTGTGTCCGAATACAAAGTTTTCAGATTCTTTAATGTTAGGTTTGCTGCTTCTAACAAAGAATCAACAAAAATATTTTGTTTTAATACAAACTGCAATATAAAATGACTTTATAGGACAAAACATGATGTTTGGCATCTGTTTAATAAAAATTTACTCGTTTGGAAGCATAGAATCATTCCAAATAAGCTATTCTCGTCGAAACTATAATGTAATTAGTATTTTGTGCTAGAATACAGCGTTTTTGTTAGATTTATTAACAATTTTGTCTATTTTAAGCAATAAAACGAATAGGATTAGCTGCCTTTATCCGAAGTGATACATAAATTGCTCTTTTATGACAGATTAATACGTTTTTAATCTGTTCTATGTAAGTTTTCTTGTTCAAAGCAAAAGATCGTCTAAAATAAGCCGTTTTTGTTTGAACTGATAAACAATTCAGACTGAGACTCAACAAAAATAATTTGTTTTAATCCAAACTGATACTTTTTGACCCTATAAGAGTCCTATAAGAGTCCGAGATACGCCGATCTCGTCAAGTCTTTAACGTAATTCGTTTTTTTGTGTCAGAATACGACGTTTTCTGTCTGTTTAATATAAGTTTTTAATAATAATAATAATAACAATAATAATAATAATAATAATAATAATAATAATAATAGTAATAATAATAATAATATTAATAATAATAATAATGAAAATAATAATAGTAATAAAAGTAAGCTTAGTTTTCTAAGCAAAAATGAAGCTTATTTTGTGTGTTATATGAGCGTTTTCTCATTTCTATGCAAGAAATCATCTGTGATCTGTGTTTTTAGGCAACAAATTGTCTAAAATTAATATCTCATTTTAAAACTGGTATAAAAACATTTACTATACAAAAGTTATAATCAGTTTTTAATAATAATAAAATTAATAATAATAATAATAATAATAATAATAATAATAATAATAATAATAGTAATAATAATATTAATAATAATAATAATAATAATAATAATAATAATAATAATAATAATAATAATAATAATAGTAATAGTAACATAAGTAATAATAATAATAATACTTTTAATAAGGAAAAATGGAGCTTATTTTGTGTGTTACATGAGCGTTTTCTCATTTCTATGCAAAAGATCATGTGTGATCTGTGTTTTTAGGCAATCTAACCCATTTTATAGTTTTTAATATTTAACAAAAATTTGCTTTAAAATAAAATGTTTGAAAAACTGAAATTAAACTAAATTAATTGTGTCTAACACTTTAGTAGAGGAAAAAGGAGGAGACATAAAAGTCACTAAAGTCTTAGAGTTGTCTTTAGTCGTCATATTAATAACAATAACATTTATAATAACAATACTAGTAGTACTAAATTTGCTTATATGCAAGCGCTTACTTAAGGTAACAGTTTTTTTGTTTTTTGCTTATATCTCGAAAACAGTTACTCCTAACAATTTTTACTTTTTCACCAAAATTAAAGGTGATAAAATTTCCTACAAAATAGTTATTTGCATTTTTCATGTAGAACTAACCATAAGCGAGATATAAGTTTGAAAATAATTAATAATTAAAAAAAAGTGTTTTAACAGAAAATGTCTTGGGATTTAAAATACACTTAATTTATTGGGTCCAACAGTTTATTAGAAGAAAAAGGAGGTAACATAAAAGTCACTGAAATCTTCAGAGTCGTTTTTAAATGCTACATTTTTGTCTTCGTCTCAAACATTGAAAACTGAATTACATTTTTGTTCAGTAACAGTTACAGTTTTCTTATTGGTTTTTTGCTTATATCTCGAAACCAGTTACTCCTATCAATTTTTACCTTTTTTTCAAAATTAAAGCTGATACAATTTCCTACAAAATAGTTAATTGCATTTTTTATGTAGAACTAACCATAAGCGAGATATAAGTTTGAAAATAATTAATATTTAAAAAAAAAGTGCTTTAACAGAAAATGTCTTGTGATTTAAAATACACTTAATTTAATGGGTTCAATACTTTATTAGAAGAAAAAGGAGGTGACATAAAAGTCACCAAAGTCTTCAGAGTGGTTTTTAGTACTAAATTTGCTTATATGTAAGCCCTTAATTAAGGTAACAGTTTTTTGGTTTCTTGCTTATATCTCGAAAACAGTTACTCCTATCAATTTTTATCTTTTCACTAAAATTAAAGCTGATAAAATTTCCTACAAAATACTTATTTGCATTTTTCATGTAGGACTAACCATAAGCGAGATATAAGTTTGAAAATAATTAATATTTAAAAAAAAAGTGTTTTAACAGAAAATGTCTTGGGATTTAAAATACACTTAATTTATTGGGTCCAATAGTTTATTAGAAGAAAAAGGAGGTGACATAAAAGTCACTGAAGTCTTCAGAGTCGATTTTAAATGCTGCATTTTCGTCTTCGTTTCAAATATTGAAAACTGAATTACATTTTTGTTCAGTAACAGTTACAGTTTTCTTATTGGTTTTTTGGTTATATCTCGAAAACTGTTACTCCTATCAATTTTTATCTTTATTTCAAAATTAAAGCTGATAAAATTTCCTACAAAATCGTTATTTGCATTTTTCTTGTAGGACCAACCATAAGCGAGTTATAGAGTTGGATATAAATAATATTTAACAAAAATTTGCTTTAAAATAAAATGTTTGAAAAACTGAAATTAAACTAATTTAATTGTGTCTAACACTTTAGTAGAGGAAAAAGAAAAAGACATAAAAGTCACTAAAGGTTTCAGAGTCGTTTTTAGTCGTCATATTAATAACAATAACATTAATGATAATAATACTAATAGTACTAAATTTGCTTATATGCAAACGCTTAATTAAGATAACAGTGTTTTGGTTTCTTGCTTATATCTCGAAAACAGTTACTCCTATAAATTTTTATCTTTTTACTAAAATTAAAGCTGATAAAATTTCCTACAAAATAGTTGTTTGCATTTCTTTTGTAAGACCAACCATAAGCGAGTTATAGAGTTGGATATAAATAATCGTCAACAAAAATTTGCTTTAAAATAAAATGTTTGAAAAACCGAAATTAAACTAAATTAATTGAGTCTAACACTTTAGTATAGGAAAAAGGAGAAGACATAAAAGTCACCAAAGTCTTCAGAGTCGTTTTTAGTCGTCATTTTAATAACAATAACATTAATAATAATAATACTAATAGTACTAAATTTGCTTATATGCAAGCGCTTTATTAAGGTAACAGTTTTTTGGTTTCTTGCTTATATCTCGAAAACAGTTACTCCTATCAATTTTTATCTTTTTACTAAAATTAAAGCTGATAAAATTTCCTACAAAATAGTTATTTGCATTTTTCTTGTAGGACCAAGCATAAGCGAGTTATAGAGATGGATATAAATAATATTTAACAAAAATTTGCTTTAAAATAAAATGTTTGAAATACTGAAATTAAACTAAATTAATTGTGTCTAACACATTAGTAGAGGAAAAAGAAGAAGACATAAAAGTCACTAAAGGTTTCAGAGTCGTCTTTAGTCGTCATATTATTAACAATAACATTAATAATAATAATACTATTAGTACTAAATTAGCTTATATGCAAACACTTAATTAAGGTAACAGTTTTTTGGTTTCTTGCTTATATCTCGAAAACAGTTACTCCTATCAATTTTTATCTTTTTTTATTTTTATATCAAATTTTTGTTAAAGATTATTTATATTCAACTCTATAACTCGCTTATAGTTGGTCCTACAAAAAAATGCAAAAAACTATTTTGTAAAAAATTTTATCAGCTTTAATTTTGAAGAAAAGATAAAAATTGATAGGAGTAACTGTTTTCGAGATATAAACAAAAAACCAAAGTGAAAACTGTAACAGTTACTAAACAAAAATGTAATTCAGTATTTAATGTTTGAGACGAAGACGAAAATGTAGCATTTACTGTCACCTCCTTTTTCTTCTAATTAAGTATTGGACCCAATAAATTAAGTGTATTTTAAATCACAAGACATTTTCTGTTAAAGCACATTTTTTTAATTATTAATTATTTTCAAACTTATATCTTGCTTATGGTTAGTTCTACATGAAAAATGCAAATAACGATTTTGAAGGAAATTTTATCAGCTTTAATTTTGGTGAAAAGGTAAAAACTGATAGGAGTAACTGTTTTCGAGATATAAGCAAACAACAAAAAAACTGTTACCTCAATTAAGCGCTTGCATATAAGCAAATTTAGTACTAATAGTATTGTTGTTATTAATGTTATTGTTATTAATATGACGACTAAAGACGATTCTGAAGAGTTTAGTGACTTTTATGTCTCCTCCTTTTTCCTCTACTAAAGTGTTAGACACAATTAATTTAGTTTAATTTCGGTTTTTCAAACATTTTATTTTAAAGCAAATTTTTGTTTAATATTATTTATATCCAACTCTATAACTTGCTTATGCTTGGTCCTACAAGAAAAGTGTAAATAACTATTTTGGTGTTTTTGAGATATAAGCAAAAAACCAAAGTGAAAACTGTTACAGTTACTTAACAAAAATGTAATTCAGTTTTCAATGTTTGAGACGAAGCCGAAAATGCAGCATTTAAAAACGACTCTGAAGACTTCAGTGACTTTTATGTCACCTCCTTTTTCTTCTAATAAAGTATTGGACCCAATAAATTAAGTGTATTTTAAATCACAAGACATTTTCTGTTAAAGCACTTTTTTTTTAAATATTAATTATTTTCAAACTTATATCTCGCTTATGGTTAGTCCTACATAAAAAATGCAAATAAATATTTTGTAGGAAATTTTATCAGCTTTAATTTTAGTAAAAAGATAACAATTGATAGGAGTAACTGTTTTTGAGATATAAGCAAGAAACTGTTACCTTAATTAACCGCTTGCATATAAGCAAATTTAGTAATATTAGTATTATTATTATTAATGTTATTGTTATTAATATGACGACTAAAAACGACTCTCAAGACTTTGGTGACTTTTATGTCTTCTCTTTTTTCCTCTACTAAAGTGTTAGTCTTAATTAATTTAGTTTAATTTCGGTTTTTCAAACATTTTATTTATTTTTATTTTTATAGGAGTAACTGTTTTCGAGATATAAGCAAAAAACCAATAAGAAAACTGTAACTGTTACTGAACAAAAATGTAATTCAGTTTTCAATGTTTGAGACAAAGACAAAAATGCAGCATTTAAAATCGACTCTGAAGACTTTAGTGACTGTTATGCCTCCTCCTTTTTCTTCTAATAAAGTATTGGACCCATTAAATTAAGTGTATTTTAAATCACAAGACATTTTCTGTTAAAGCACTTTTTTTTTAAATATTAATTATTTTCAAACTTATATCTCGCTTATGGTTAGTCCTACATGAAAAATGCAAATTACTATTTTGTACAAAATTTTATCAGCTTGCTTTAATTTTAGTAAAAATTTAAAAATTGATAGGAGTAACTGTTTTCGAGATATAAGCAAGAAACCAAAAAACTGTTACCTTAATTAAGCGCTTGCATATAAGCAAATTTAGTAATATTAGTATTATTATTATTAATGTTATTGTTATTAATATGACGACTAAAAACGACTCTCAAGACTTTGGTGACATTTATGTCTTCTCCTTTTACCTCTACTAATGTGTTAGTCTTAGTTTAGTTTAATTTCGGTTTTTCAAACATTTTATTTTAAAGCAAATTTTTGTTAAAGATTATTTATATCCAACTCTATAACTCGCTTATGGTTGGTCCTACAAAAAAATGCAAATAACTATTTTGTAGGAAATTTTATCAGCTTTAATTTTGAAAAAAAGATAAAAATTGATAGGAGTAACTGTTTTCGAGATATAAGCAAGAAACCAAAAAACTGTTACCTTAATTAAGCGTTTGCATATAAGCAAATTTAGTACTATTAGTATTATTATTATTAATGTTATTGTTATTAATATGACGACTAAAGACGACTCTGAAACATTTAGTGACTTTTATGTCTTCTCCTTTTTCCTCTACTAAAGTGTTAGACACAATTAATTTAGTTTAATTCCGGTTTTTCAAGCATTTTATTTTAAAGCAAATTTTTGTTAAATATTATTTATATCCAACTCTATAACTCGTTTATTCTTGGTCCTACAAGAAAAATGTAAATAACTATTTTGTTGGAAATTTTATCAGCTTTAATTTTGAAAGAAAGATAAAATTTGATAGGAGTAACTGTTTTCGAGATATAAGCAAAAAACCAATAAGAAAACTGTAACTGTTACTGAACAAAAATGTAATTCAGTTTTCAATGTTTGAGACGAAGACAAAAATGCAGCATTTAAAAACGACTCTGAAGATTTCAGTGACTTTTATGTTACCTCCTTTTTCTTCTAATAAACTGTTGGACCCAATAAATTAAGTGTATTTTAAATCCCAAGACATTTTCTGTTAAAACACTTTTTTTTAATTATTAATTATTTTCAAACTTATAACTCGCTTATGGTTGGTCCTACAAAAAAATGCAAATAACTATTTTGTAGGAAATTTTATCAGCTTTAATTTTGAAAAAAAGATAAAAATTGATAGGAGTAACTGTTTTCGAGATATAAGCAAGAAACCAAAAAACTGTTACCTTAATTAAGCGTTTGCATATAAGCAAATTTAGTACTATTAGTATTATTATTATTAATGTTATTGTTATTAATATGACGACTAAAGACGACTCTGAAACATTTAGTGACTTTTATGTCTTCTCCTTTTTCCTCTACTAAAGTGTTAGACACAATTAATTTAGTTTAATTCCGGTTTTTCAAGCATTTTATTTTATAGCAAATTTTTGTTAAATATTATTTATATCCAACTCTATAACTCGTCTATTCTTGGTCCTACAAGAAAAATGTAAATAACTATTTTGTAGGAAATTTTATCACCTTTAATTTTGGTGAAAAAGTAAAAATTGTTAGGAGTAACTGTTTTCGAGATATAAGCAAAAAACAAAAAAACTGTTACCTTAAGTAAGCGCTTGCATATAAGCAAATTTAGTACTACTAGTATTGTTATTATAAATGTTATTGTTATTAATATGACGACTAAAGACAACTCTAAGACTTTAGTGACTTTTATGTCTCCTCCTTTTTCCTCTACTAAAGTGTTAGACACAATTAATTTAGTTTAATTTCAGTTTTTCAAACATTTTATTTTAAAGCAAATTTTTGTTAAATATTAAAAACTATAAAATGGGTTAGATTGCCTAAAAACACAGATCACACATGATCTTTTGCATAGAAATGAGAAAACGCTCATGTAACACACAAAATAAGCTCCATTTTTCCTTATTAAAACTATTATTATTATTATTACTTATGTTACTATTACTATTATTATTATTATTATTATTATTATTATTATTATTATTATTATTATTATTATTATTATTAATATTATTATTACTATTATTATTATTATTATTATTATTATTATTATTATTATTATTATTATTATTATTATTATTATTATTATTAATTTTATTATTATTAAAAACTGATTATAACTTTTGTATAGTAAATGTTTTTATACCAGTTTTAAAATGAGATATTAATTTTAGACAATTTGTTGCCTAAAAACACAGATCACAGATGATTTCTTGCATAGAAATGAGAAAACGCTCATATAACACACAAAATAAGCTTCATTTTTGCTTAGAAAACTAAGCTTACTTTTATTACTATTATTATTTTCATTATTATTATTATTAATATTATTATTATTATTACTATTATTATTATTATTATTATTATTATTATTATTATTATTATTATTATTATTATTGTTATTATTATTATTATTAAAAACTTATATTAAACAGACAGAAAACGTCGTATTCTGACACAAAAAAACGAATTACGTTAAAGACTTGACGAGATCGGCGTATCTCGGACTCTTATAGGACTCTTATAGGGTCAAAAAGTATCAGTTTGGATTAAAACAAATTATTTTTGTTGAGTCTCAGTCTGAATTGTTTATCAGTTCAAACAAAAACAGCTTATTTTAGACGATCTTTTGCTTTGAACAAGAAAACTTACATAGAACAGATTAAAAACGTATTAATCTGTCATAAAAGAGCAATTTATGTATCACTTCGGATAAAGGCAGCTAATCCTATTCGTTTTATTGCTTAAAATATACAAAATTGTTAATAAATCTAACAAAAACGCTGTATTCTAGCACAAAATACTAATTACATTATAGTTTCGACGAGAATAGCTTATTTGGAATGATTCTATGCTTCCAAACGAGTAAATTTTTATTAAACAGATGCCAAACATCATGTTTTGTCCTATAAAGACATTTTATATTGCAGTTTGTATTAAAACAAAATATTTTTGTTGATTCTTTGTTAGAAGCAGCAAACCTAACATTAAAGAATCTGAAAACTTTGTATTCGGACACAAACCACCGAATTTTGTATCAGTTTAGACAAAAACGGTTGATTTTCGACAATATTTTGCTTTGAACAAGAAAACTTATATCAAACTGACTAAAAACGTCTTATTTTAGCACAAAACAAAAAATTTGCGTTATAGTCTTAACGAGAGCTGTTAATTTAAAACGGTTCTATGCTTTGAAACGAGTAAACTTTCACTGTACAGAGGAAAAACATCTTATTTCGCCTTTTAAAAATGATTCATGCCACAGTTTGGATAAAAACCAATTATTTTCGTTAATTCATTGTTACAAACATGAAACCTTACATCAAAGTAACTGAAAACCCCTTATTCAGGCACAGAAATTCGAATTACGTTTCAATCTGAACAAAAACTGCTTACTTTAGACGATCCTTTGTTTTGAATACAAAAACTTACATTAAAAAGATTAAAAACGTCTTATTCTGGCTGAAAACTGCAAATTATATATTACTCTAGATAAAAGCAATTTATCCTGATTACTCCTTTACTTAGAATAGAGTAAACTTGTATAAAACTTAATAAAAACTTTAAATTTCGTCTCAAAGAAATAATTTACGTTATAGTTTTGAACAGCACTGTTTATTTCAAACGATTTTATGATTCGAAACTAATGAACTTTTATGGGGCAGATGCAAAACCACATATTACAATATAAAGCGTTGTTTTAAAGCAAATTATTACCTTTTGCAACAAGAAATTTCACGTCAAAGAAACTGAAAACATCGTATCCATGCACAAATATCGAATTACGTATCAGTTTAGGCAAATACAGCTTATTTTAAACGATTCCTTGCTATAAACAAGAAAAATTTTATCAAACATATTGAAAATGTCTTATTCTCGAAAATAAGAGCAAATTATGTATCAGTTTTAACAAAAGCGGATTACTCTGTTTGATTCTATGCTTAGAGTAGAGTAAACTACTATAAAACGTAATGAAAACTCTATATTCAAGCTCAAAAGAACAAATTACGTTATAGTTTTGACAAAAAAAAATTATTTCGGACGACTACATATTTCGAAGTAAGCAAACTTTAATTGAACAAGTGCAAAAGCTAATACTTTGCTTTAAAATAACGATTTATGTGGTAATATGGTATTTTGCATCTGTCCTATAAAAGTTTACTCGTTTCGCTCCATTGAATCATTCGAAATAAATTATTTTGACACAACAACGAAAATAATTTTTTTGTTTAAACTGTAACATGTCGTTTTTATAAAACGAACTAAGACGTTTGGCATCTGTTTAGTGAAAGTTTTCTCGTTTGGGGGCATAAAATCGTTTGAAATTAACAGTTCTGGTCAAAACTATAACGTAAATTATTTCTTTGAGACGAAATTTAAAGTTTACATTAAGTTTTATACAAGTTTGCTCTACTTTAAGCAAAGGAGTAATCAGGATAAACTGCTTTTATCCAAAGTAATACATAATTTGCAGTTTTGAGCCAGAATAAGACGTTTTTAATCTTTTTAATGTAAGTTTTCGTGTTCAAAAGAAAGAATCGTCTAAAATAAGCAATTTGTGTCCAGACTGAAACGTAATTTGATTTTCTGGGCCTGAATAAGAGGTTTTCATGTAAGGTTTCTTGTTTGTAACAATGAATAAACGAAAATCATTGGTTTTAATCCAAACTGTGACATAAATTGTTTTTTAAAGGCGAAATCAGACGTTTTGTCTCTGTTCAGTGAAAGTATACTGGTTTCAAAGCATAGAATCGTTTGAAATTAGCAGTTCTCGTCAAGACTATAACGCAAATCTTTAAAGTGATACAAAGAAATAATTTTCGTAATAGTTTTGACCAGAACTGTTAATTTCAAACGATTTTATGCCCCCAAACGAGAAAACTTTCACTAAGCAGATGCCAAACGTCTTAGTTCGTTTTATAAAAGCGACTTATGTTACAGTTTAAACAAAAACAAATTATTTGTGTTGTTGTTGTGTCAAAATAATTTATTTCTAATGATTCAATGGAGCGAAACGGGTAAACTTTTATAGGACAGATGCAAAATACCATATTACCACATAAATCATTATTTTAAAGCAAAGTATTAGCTTTTGCACATGTTCAATTAAAGTTTGCTTACTTCGAAGTATGTAATCGTCCGAAATATTTTTTTTTGTCAAAACTATAACGTAATTTGTTCTTTTGAGCTTGAATATATAGTTTTCATTACGTTTTATAGTAGTTTACTCTACTCTAAGCATAGAATCAAACAGAGTAATCCGCTTTTGTTAAAACTGATACATAATTTGCTCTTATTTTCGAGAATAAGACGTTTTCAATATGCTTGATAAAATTTTTCTTGTTTATAGCAAGGAATCGTTTAAAATAAGCTGTATTTGCCTAAACTGATACGTAATTAGATATTTATGTATGGATACGAAGTTTTCAGTTTCTTTGACGTGAAATTTCTTGTTGCAAAAGGTAATACTTTGCTTTAAAACAACGCTTTATATGGTAATATGTGGTTTTGCATCTGCCCCATAAAAGTTCATTAGTTTCGAATCATAATTTCGTTTGAAATAAACAGTGCTGGTCAAAACTATAACGTAAATTATTTCTTTGAGACGAAATTTAAAGTTTTCATTAAGTTTTATACAAGTTTACTCTATTCTAAGTAAAGGAGTAATCAGGATAAATTGCTTTTATCTAGAGTAATATATAATTTGCAGTTTTCAGCCAGAATAAGACGTTTTTAATCTTTTTAATGTAAGTTTTCGTGTTCAAAACAAAGGATCGTCTAAAATAAGCAGTTTTTGTCCAGACTGAAACGTAATTCGAATTTCTGTGCCTAAATAAGGGGTTTTCAGTTTCTTTGATGTAAGGTTTCTTGTTTGTAACAATGAATTAACAAAAATAATTGGTTTTTATCCAAACTGTGGCATGAATCAGCTTTAAGACTATAACGCAAATCTTTTGTTTTGTGCTAAAATAAAACGTTTTTAGTCAGTTTGATATAAGCTTTCTTGTTCAAAGCAAAATATTGTCGAAAATCAACCGTTTTTGTCTAAACTGAAACAAAATTCGGTGGTTTGTGTCCGAATACAAAGTTTTCAGATTCTTTAATGTTAGGTTTGCTGCTTCTAACAAAGAATCAACGAAAATATTTTGTTTTAATACAAACTGCAATATAAAATGTCTTTATAGGACAAAACATGATGTTTGGCATCTGTTTATTAAAAATTTACTCGTTTGGAAGCATAGAATCATTCCAAATAAGCTATTCTCGTCGAAACTATAATGTAATTAGTATTTTGTGCTTGAATACAGCGTTTTTGTTAGATTTATTAACAATTTTGTATATTTT